>NW_004955480.1:8353562-8385734 GCF_000276665.1 Chinchilla lanigera | reverse complement strand
TTAGCTCTATTTATATTCTTTAGAAGCCACTTTGAAGATACCAAAGTATAGCACAACAACTCTTGATAATCTCCTACCTTTTGTCTCTAACTCACTATTATTTGTCTATTTGTTTTCCTGAGAAACTATTTTGTAGATAATAATATGTAAAATGATAACCATTGATAATTTCCTACCATTTTGTGTGTAATTTGCTAAGTCTCCCCTATTATTATGTTATCCTTCTTTTATTCTTTAAAATAAAAAAAAAAAGAAATCAGTGTATCTCTAGTATAAAGGTTAAAACCCAAAACAAACAAAAACAGTAATGAGTCAGGCAGGGGGGCATGTGCCTATAGTCCTAGCACTTAGGAAGTGGAGGCAGCTAACTGCTAGTCTGATGCCAACCTGGGCTACACAGTGATACCCTGTCTCAAATACCAGTAATAGCTCTAAATACTTGTTAAAAAATATATGAGAAGCCAGGCCTGGTGGCACACACCTGTAATCCCAGCATTTGGGAGGCAGAGGCAGGCAAATCACTGCAAATTTGAGGCCAGCCTGAGTTCAAGGCCAGTCTGAACTACAGAGCAAAATCTGTCTCAAAAAAAAACAAAAAAAGGAAAAGGAAAAAAAAAAAAGAAAAGAAATACATGAGATGGTACATTTTATATCACAAATATAACTTGTTAGATAGAAGATACAAGTCTAGAGGTATTGTAGGCAACTTGTTATTATCAGTACAAAACAGTCTACTATAACTTTCAAATGTTTTATATAAACTTCTTGGTAACCAGAGAGTGAATAACTATAGCAAATACACAAATAATAAAAAGAATCAAAACTTAGCATTACAGAAAATTACCAAATAACAAAGACAATGCAAGGAAGAAAAGAACAAAGGACCTATAAAACAAAAACAACAAAATAGCAATACTGAAGTTATGCCAGCTAAACTTAACTGTCAACCTGATTGGATTAAGATGCCCTCGGACAGGTGGCTGGATCACAGGGATTCTGTACACATCAGCAGATTAACCCACTGATGTTCACAGCTGCATGGGTTGGTAGGAGGTGGGCCTATTGGAAGTGGGTCGCTAGTGCTCCTCCTCATTCCCTGCATCCAGCTACCACGAAGTGAGTAGCTTTTTTCCACCATGCCATTCCATTATGATGCTTTTGTCTTAAAATGACCCAACTGTAAACTGAACCCTTTAAAACTGAGAACCAAACTAAACTGCAAGGTTATTTTGTACCAGCAATGGAAAAACTGACTAATACATAAATTCTTACCCATTCATAATTATACTGAATGTAAATGGATTAAATTCTTTAATCAAAAGACAAAATGGCTAACTGGATTGAAAAACAAGTCCCAACTATGTATATGCTATCTACTAAGAGAGTCACACTGGCCTTAGGGAAAGACATAGGTTGAAAGTAAACAGATGGAAGAAGACATTCCATGCAAATGATAACCAAAGAGACCAGGAATGGCTATACTTACATCAGCTAAAATCGGCTTCAAATAAAAGAGACAAAGAAGGTCATTACTTAAAATGAAAACAAACTAAATATATATGCACCCAGCAATGGAATACCCAATTCTATAAAGCAAATATTAATGGATATGAAGTTGGAGAAAGAGCAATACCATAGTAACAATGAACTTCAACACTCTACTTTCAACAATGAACAGGTAAACCAGAGAAAAAAATTAATAAGAAAATACTGAAATTGAACTGAAAATCATGTCAATGTTGTTTCCAACTACGAGAATATAAAACTAGAGCCTGGCATGGTGCTGCATACTTATAATCCCAGCACTTTCAAGGCTGAGGCAGGAGGATCTCTGCGAGTTTTGAGGCCTGCATGGACTACACAGTGAGTCTGAGGGCAGCCTGAACTATAGAGTAAGACCCTGTCTCAGTAACCAAAACAAGAAAAAAAAATTAAATGCCGGTATCTGAGTAATTCATTTAAAGACAATACACAACATATTGACCAGTGTTACTCTCCTATTATCTTGTTTTGAAATTTTTATTTTTTTCTCTTTAAAATAAAAAGATAAATCAGCATAAAAAAAATAATAATAGTAATAATAAACTAGAAATTAGCAACTGGAGGAATTTTAGGAAATTCACAAGTATGTGTAAATTAAACAACACACTCCTCAAAAACCAAAGTAAAAATCAAAAAAGATATTTAAAATATACCAAAACTAATATACCAAAACTGTGGTAAATTCCTACCACTTTGTTTGTAACTCTGTATTGTCTGTACTGTTCTTTCGCTATTTTGTAAAAGGTTGTCTGTCTGTTCATGTTTTCCACCTTTTATTTTTAAAATTAAAAAAAAAAAAAAACTGTTGTAAAAGTTCTAGAAGAAAGCTTCTAGCAGTAAGTATCACATTAACCCTTCGGAAGTCATATACAAACACTTTTCATACATATTGTTAAGGGAGAACATCTGATCTGTCAGCTCTAGAGGGTGAAGAAAAAAAAGATCTCAAAAAAATTATAATATCAACCAAAACAATTAACATTATGTCTCCCGGAAGTAAGAAAAATAAAATAAAATGAAGCTAGCAGAAGGAAGGAAATAAAAAAATGAGACCAGAAATAGAGAACAAAAAATACAATCACAGAAAAAAGAAAGAGTTGGGGCTTTTTTTTTTTTTAAATAAAATCTGCAAACCCTAAGCTAGACTAAAAATAAGATTCAAATATATAAAATGAGAAAGAATAATCACAACAGACACATCAGAAATCAAAAGGATCACAAACTAAACTGGACACAAATGTAAATACCACATTGATTCTCTGGTGTGAGAAACCAAAAGTATAAATAAGAACCAAAATGTTTAACAGATACTGTGAAATAGGAAGAAAATGTTCAAATGGGGAGGGGAACAATGGAAAGGGAGGGGGAAAGGAAAGAAGGGAAAAATAAAAAAAAGAGAAATGGAAACAAAGCTTTTGTAAATGAGAAGGGGAGGAGGGGTTGAAGGGAGGGTAGAGGAATAGAGAAAAAATAAATTATATCATGTACAGGTACAAATTCTCTATGATGAATGTGATCATTATATATATCTAAAATGTACCGATAAAATCTGATTGGAAGGAAAAAAATGATCACAAGAGACTTATCAATAATTATGTGGTAACAAATTTGATAACCTATAGGAAAATGATAAATTTCTAAGAAAATACAATCCATCAAGGTTGAATTAGGAAGAATGAGAAATCTTAAACTAATCAAGTAATAATATGAAGGAATAATTTTTTAAAACCCAATAAAAGCCCAGGAATATGGTACATAGTTTTCAGCTTAATTCTACAAAACTTTCAAAGAATTAATAGCAATACTTCTTAAACTCCCCCCAAAATTAAAGCTAGAGCAAGTATTTTCTGAATACGCATTTTATGAAGCCAACTTCAACTTGACTCCTAAGACAAAGATACCACAAAAAAGTATACGCCAAATATCTCAGATAAACGATGCAAAACTCCTAGGTAAAATATTCAGAAATCAAATGAAACAACACATCAAAATACATTTCATGAGTGAATAGGATTTATTTTTAGCATGCAAGGTTAGTTTAACACAAGCATCTCAATGACATATTAACGCTGAAAGAAAAAGCACAGGATCATATCAACTGATACAGGGAAAACACGCAGCAAATTTAGTATCTTTTCTTGATAAGAACTGTAACAGTTTAGATACAGAAGGAAAGTTCTCAAAATAGTAAAGGACATTTACGGAGATGCCCTTAACTAACATCACAATCAATGCAGAGGAACCAAAAGCTGTTCCTCCAAGATCTAGTACTAAAGAAGGACATCTACACTCACTTGTTTAACACAATATTAAAAGTGTTATCATAAGCAATTAGACAAGAAAAAAAGTACGCAAATTGGGAAGGAAAAAGTAAAATTATGTCTCATTATTGATAACACAATCCTCTAAGTTGGGAATGCCAAAGACTGCCAAAACAAGAAATATTGTTCAGTCTTAACCAAAAAAAAGAGACAGAGAAAGACAGAGCAATCTGCCATTTGCCACACTGGACCCAGATGGACCGAGAGGACATAATACTAAATGAAGTAAGCCAGGGGGGAACATACTACATGATCTTACTGGTATGTATAATCTTTTAAAAGATAATCCAATATGTAGAGGTAAAGAATAAAACTGTAGTTACTAGTGAGGAAGAAAGAGGTATGTGGGTTAAAAGATATAGTAGCAAATATACAACAGGAACAAATCGCAAGACCTAAATCGCAAAATGAGTACTGTAATTAATTACAATGTACTGTAGTCAAAGAGTTTCCCCAAGCAAGATTATACCTGCTATGCCACAAGATGGGAAAGTGGATAATTGCATGAGGTGATGGTATGTTAACTTCTTCCACTATAATAACCATGTATGTACCCTATAATATCATGTTGTATACCTTAAATATGTATATACAAAAAAATCTGTTTTAAAAATATTTTAAACAAGATCAACAATGAAAAGTATGAACACAACGAAAGAAATAAAATGTATGCTTATATAATTTATATTTAATTTTGTATAGGATTTTGTTTATATATATATTATTGTACATTTATATTGTTGGTGTATATGCCTGTGTGTGTATATGCGGAAAGAAATATAGACTGCCAAGTGGAACCTCCAAGAGATGAAAAATACAATATCTGAAACAAAATATACATTGGATGACATTAACAGTGATCAATAATTAGCCATTATAGAAAAAATTAGTGAACATGAAGACACAACCAGGAACTGAATTTATCAGGACATTAAAAGGATGATACACCGTGACCATGTGTTTTATCAACTTTCAACATGTGAAAATCAACATAATTCACTACATTGCCTCAAAAAAAACTCACAAGATCACCTCGATTGATTCAGAAAAAGCACTGACAACATCTAATATACTTTCATAATAAAAACAAAACAAAAACTCCAGTAAGCCAGAAACAGAAGGTAAGTTCTTCATCTACCAAAAACTCAGAACTAACTTCACGCTCACAAGGTACAAGACTGAAACTCTTCCCCTACAGGTACAAGGCAAAAGTGCTCATTGTAGCCACCTCTATTTAACATAGGCCTGCCTGGAAGTTCTGGCCAGAGCAATTAAATAAGAAAAAGTAAAAAAATGTACAAACTATAAAGAAGTAAAATTATATCCTTAGAGATGACATTACTGCATGTGAAGAAAATTCTAATTCCACAAAAAACTGTTAGACTAAATGAATTTAATGAGGCAAGATGAAGAAAACACACTTCTCAGTTGTGTTTTTATATATGAACAATTAACAATCTGCAAAACAAAATAATCCCATTTACAATAGCATCAATGAGAATAAAACACTTAGGAATTAATCAAGGTGAAAGAGTTGTATGGTGTGAACTATGAAACACTGCTACAATTAAAAACAATCCAAACAAACGCAACAACACTCCATGTTCACAGACTGGAGCCTGAAAAACTGTCAATACTACCTAGAGAGAGCCACAGATTTATCAAAATCGCAAAGACGTTCTTTATAGAAAGAGAAAATTTTACATTGCTCTACATATCACATCGTATTTGAACTGACTGAAATGAGTATCTTAAGTTGTACTGTTTCAACACCCTGAAATAGGACCCTTTTGTTAAACCTCTTGCTTAAATAAATGCCCTGAAAAGGATAACTTAGATCAAGCTTTCCTATCTCACATGAGAATGAAAGTGTGTCCTTTTGCTACTACTCTGGTTACTCACCTGAGACCATGGTCTGTGATCTGGTAACATCCAGACAGACTGAGAAACAAAAGTACACGTCCAGTCTCTTGATCAGATTTTTCACTCCCAAAGTCAAGTAAGTCTTTTCCCCCAGACAATGTAGTCCTTAGCGCTTTTCTACACATTGCGGAAGACTCTGGGAGTGCTGACATAGTTCTTAGAGCTGTTCCGGTGCAACAGAATGAATGCCCACAATAAGCAAAGGCTGGAGAAGCACAATGCTGCGGCCAACAGACACTAGTCCTTAGTCCAACAATATCCTTACTGTAACAGCCAGAAGAGGAACAACCAAAGTTGGATGCTGTTTCCATCACACAGAGACTCTCAACGTTTCTGTGTCTCCATTCTACCGCATCTTCAATATCAGCCAAATCTTCAGCATCTAACATCCACACATAAGGAGAAGTAAAACTTTCAGAAGAAACAGGCTTAGTCCAGGTGTGTTCATTATCTATTTCTTCTGCAATGCCTTTGTGAGTTAAATCGCGCAAACAGGAATACTGCTTGGTAGACTGCATGGTAATGTCTTTGTTTTTCCATTTAGTTGAAGTAATTTTGCTTGCAGTAGTTTTCAAAAAGTCATTCCGATGAGATGCTAGAATTCCAAGGGCTCTGGAAATCTTCTCCAGAGCCACATCTGTGATTTTCTCACATCCCGACAGATCAAGATGCCGAAGACTCTGGCAGCAACCAAGCCAAGACCAACTACAATTAAGAGGTAACAAGACTACTAGTATATGTTGTTAAATTCTTCAAAAGCATCTGACTACATTTGTGTAGATAGATATTAGAAAAACAGATTTTAAATCTAATACAGTCACTCAAATATTTGCTAAATATTTACTATTATAAGGAGGTACTTTGGTACTAAGGCTATAAAAAGACAGTGACAATAATCAGAATTAACAGTATTGCTAACATAACAGAAGGACAGGATGGGAGAAGGGTAAGGATAAAACTTGTTTATTATCCTAAAACTAATCAGTAGGGGGTGGGGATTTAGCTCAGCGGCACAGCTCCTGCCTGTCAAACATGAGGTCGTGAGTTCGATTCCCAGTACCGGAAAAAAAAAACCAAAAAAATAAAATAAAATAAAATAAAAGTAATCAGCAGGGGACAGGTACTGTACAAACAAAAGGAGACTATCTAAGGCTTAATGAAGTAAAGTACACACGAATCACTATCTAGAAATTAGATAACTAGCTTTAGCCAGAGGAGTGATCTTTCCCTCTGAACTAGGACACTGGGATGGGAAGGAGGGGTACACTACAATACAGGGGAAATGTAATATCCAACAAAATATAATCTATAAAAAGTACAGCTGACACAAGTGGCATTGTACAAGAAAAATATGAAGAATTAGAAGGGAACTGTACCAAATGGCACTTAACAGGCCAACTGAAACCTTAAAACATGCAGCACTAATCCATGTGGCTATAAAGCAAGGCTCAAAGGCTTAACACAATTAGTACCTAATTACACAGAAGTTCTGGATCACCTGGGAGTGATAGATGACAGAAAAAGAAATGGAGGTTGCTATCAAGTTATAGCCAAACAAGATGAGCAGCAAAAAATAGTAGTATGATTAAATTATCATGATGTAAATGAAAAATGAGAAAATAATTCTACTAGTAATTCATTATAGTTTAAATATTTTAAAATAACTCACCTGTCAAATGCAGAATCAGAAATGTCAGTCTGGGTAAGATCCAGATGCTCCAGGTTAGGGCAAAGCTCTAAAATCTGTCTAACCTGAGGAGGGGAAAAAACCATCATGAAGATCTGCAAACCTTTAGTCAGAGAAGCAACAGGCACCTACTAGTAAATACAATTCAGTGGTTCTCAAACTTATGTGCATGTTTTTAAAAATCACTTGAATAGCACATTACAAATACATATTCTGGGCTCAAATCCCCGAGAATCTATTTTAAACAGTTGTGAGGTTACACCTAGAAATTTTTTCCCCCACTACTGAGGACTGAACCCAGGGCCTTTAGACAAGTCATTTTAATTTTTCTTATTTTGAGAAATGGTCTTGCCAAGTTGCCCAGGTTGGGCTTGAACTTGCAATCCCCTTACCTCAGCCTCCTCAGTGCTAGGATTTCAAACATGCACTAGGCTTGACTGGCTGCAAACTAACATGTTTAAGAAGTATCCAAAGACACTTTAAGGTAGGAAGTCACAAGATACACTATTGTAGAACAGTCATTAGGGTGGTGCAAGACTGAATCCTAGCACTCTAGGAGACTGAGACAGGAGGATCACAAATTTGAGCATAGCCTAAGCAATATAATGATTCAGAAAGACCCTGTCTCAAAATCTGAAGAAAAAAATTTTTAGAAGAGCTAGGAATATAGCTCAGCTTTTAAGATCTTGTGTTTAATCCCCAGTATTACAAAAACAAAACAGTGATTTTATTTCACTTCCCCATCTTATCAACACCTGAATACAATATTTAACCTTCCCTAGTCATGGTCACCTCATCCATAAGATATAGGCAAAGATACTCATGCAAAAAAGACTTTCCTAAGATCTAAAATGAGAGTTGGTAGTGCATACCTATTCGGGGGAAGGCACTCAATATATTTTTCCCTTAATTAACCTCAGCTATAAACAAACCAAAGTTGTATCACTGCTATTTGTCTTAGTTCCCAAGCCACTGCTAATATGTACATACCATTTTGCTGGAAACTGCAGAGCTGTATGCCAGTACTAAAGTTTTTACAGATGTACCAACATATGGCAGAACATTATGAATTAAGCCGTGGAGTAAACGTTTTTCCATTTGTGCAATGCTGATAGCAGTTGATTCCTCTGCAGACTCTTCTGTAAAATGAATTCAAAAGTCGAAGAATTCAACATACTAATTACAATTGGTCTACTTAAAAACTCACCAATTATTAAATATGAAATATTTTGTGCTATCCCTAAATTCACTTCTGTAAGCAACTCCAGTGTCAGGTAATAAAGTAAATTCTTAAAAGAACTCTGAATACTTACAGCAATGTTCTTCAAGAGAAAATAGAATATATATCAAAAGAAAAGACACATAGTTAAATGTATAATCAATTATTCTACTGAAGTAAGGACAGAAAGCTGAATAGATTTGAAACTAAACTAACTTAGCCTAAACATAATGAATCAAGCAAAGGAAGGAACCCTAAAATCATTAAGAAGTTAAAAACGAGCATGGCCCACACCTGTAATCCGAGGGAGGACGGAACAGAGGAATCACAAGCCTGAGCCCAGCTTGGGCAATACACAGACACTTTCTCAAAGTAAAAAAAAATGTTTTTAAGGGCAGGAATATAATTCAGCTTGGATGTTTACAGCAGGTTGCACTAATGAAACAATCACCACACATAAAAAACCTTTTACTTTAAAATGCCAGTTTTATATAAAGAAAAATACACATTAAAAAAGAACTAATAATTTTAAATCCTTTCTCAAGATACTATTGTTATTGTCCTTATTACTTAAAAACCTAACTTGAGTATCTCAAAACAGAAAACATTTTAGCAGAAAAAGTCAAGGAAAACTGATTTAAAATAAAACAGTGGACAAAAGGATTGTAAGTGAAAAAATAATTTGTAACTAATGGTTTCATGTCATAGCTATTATCCTAAATTTCTCTTTCACCAGACATATATGTAAAATGTAAAGAAATAAGAATTACCTTAGTAAGCCCTATTTATTCTACTATGACTTCACTCCCAGCCCTCCCTTTGTTTCTGTGGCCCTCCCTACATACATGTGTGTCGCTCACTGTAAAATCTCTAAGAAACAATAAAAGTTTAATGAGTAGTCATCTCTGCATGAGGAGTAAAGTCATCTAAACTGTAAACAGCACTGAAATAGATGGCAGATCCACAGGGCAGTCTTGAGTCCACTCACCACTGGGATAGAGAACACTGTCTCCGAAAGGCTCAATCTTTTTTTCCTTGGGGGAAGGAGGGTAACTGAACCCAGGCCTCAAAGGTGCTAAGCAGTGCTCTACCACTACACTACAAGCAAGCCCTAACCCCAGTCTTTATACCTTTCTTTGTTTTGGCTTGATTTTTTGAGAAAGGGTCTCACTATATACATTGCACAGGCTGGCCTTAAACTCACTATGTAGCCCAGGCTGGCTTTGAATTCACAATGATCCTCCTGCCTCAGCCTCCAGAGCACTGGGATTACAGGGGTGCTCCACCACGCCCAGCTATGGCTTTCAGTATGAAAGGCAAAGATGGTCCTCTCTCAAGTACTGGGAACAAATACACAAAAGCCTTGACACAGCCTTTCTAATTCTTATCGTGGGTATTGTGAGTTAATTTTCAAGAGATGATGCATTAAGTCTCCCCTAAAGTGACAGGTAAGCAAGGACCTCACCTCCTTTGGGTTTTCACTCAGATCTCAGAGAAACTAAATCACTTTTTTAAAAATGGCAACTTCTTCCCTTTCTGAAACACTTTCCCTTCTTTTCCTCCACTCTTGTCTGCCTTCCATCTCAAAGTTCTCAGCTCAGCAAGGCTAGTGTGCTTTCTCCCGCTCTGTTCTGTCACTGTGCCCCCATGTTTAGACAGTGCCTGCCACAGGTACACACATCACCAAATCTAAGTGAGATACGCCTCTCCCTTATAAAACACCTTCCAAAACTAAACCCCACAGGTCTTCCTTTCCACGTTTAGCTCTTTCACTGGAGCGGTTTGAGTAAAAAGCATTATTCTAACCAGAGATTTCCCACAATTTGTTTTAGCAAGTAGAACACTATTAACATTTTACAATTTAATTATCTTTTAGTAATTTCTATCTAGAATAGTATCTAAAACAGAACTTCTATCTTCCTCCACACAAACAGCGTCCATTTGCCTCTAACTATAGCATTTTTCATTCCATACTTTGAATTAAGAATTATGCATTCTAAATTCTCGTCCACAGGAGATCTGAAAGGGTAGGAATACATTCTGATAAACCTTGAACTTTCCCATAGTGCATAAAGAATGGTTACCCTACTTTTTATAACTCCTCGCCACTTACAAAGAATTTTCATGTATGAAACAGTATTTGAGGGGCTAGGGATTTAGCTCAGCCGCAAAGCGCCTGCCTGGCAAGCGCAAGGTCGTGAGTTCAATTCCCAGTACCAGGAAAAAAAAAAGAAAATGTATTTGGAAGGGCTGCAGTGCTGGGAATTAAACCCAGAGTCTCACAAATGCTAGGTAAGTGCTCTGCTATTGAGCTACACCCCAGTCCAGAGCCTTCCAGTACAACACCCTTATGAGGCAAGTGTTACCACTTTACACATGAATACACAGACTCGGGAGCCTCATCTCTCCTTCCTCAGGGCCACAGATGACTCAGTAAGGCTGAGGAACTGATTAATTAACTGGCTCTAAAAAGCACATTGTAAATGATGAAGCTCTATAATGAATAGATGTTATTCTCATATGGAAACTCAGAATCATTTTCTCATTTTTTAAATTTTAATATAAAACACACGGGAAGCAAAGCTAAGCACATTTAAACCACATCAATTAGAATAAATTTTACATTTACTTATTATTACTCCTTCAGATTTTAAAAAGCAGTAGGCTTAAAAACAAACTTCTTTGAAAAACACAAAACAGGAATGCTAGCAATTACCACTAAATATGGCAGCTAGTAAAACATCATGTGATGATTTTAATTCCACACACGGCTTACCAGATTCGTCTACATCAGCATCTTCATCCCACTCCTGAAAAGCACGACTCTCATCTTGCCTACTTTTCACCCACTCATCATCAGGCTCCGTATCAAGTTCGGTGGCAGGACCACTATACCAATCCCCTACTCAATGAATAAACAAAGAAGAGTTATAAAGTAAGATTAGAACATCTACTATTACCAAAAAAAAAGTATTTACAATAAAAATCTCTACACACAAAAGATGTATTAGCCCCACGCAATGGAACTGTTTTCAAAAATACTTAATTGTGGTTTTTAAAAAATTATACTTAAATAAGCAAAGGATTCATCTTCAAATGTACTGAAAAGAACTCTATGTGGCTTCAGTTAACACTATTAATTAACTAAACAATAATTGATGATTATTCAAAGTAAGTCTTACTCTCTAAAACTATGGAAACCATTACAAAACCTTAGTCTGCTATATACTCATTATATACTACTCTCTACGTAAAAAGTTTTTCAAGTTCACCTTTTATACAAGTAAGCTTAATGGTTATATCCCATTTCTAAAAGAAACAATTACCAATAGCCTTACATGCAATTTTTAAAAATCACTGAAAGCAACCTAACCTTTTTCCCTACCGTGGCTTCACAGTGGCTTCACTGATAGCCCCATTAGGATGATAGCTAATAAACAAAACGAAGCATGACTTTCTACTCTGTGGTGAATCAATCAACAATTCAGAAGAATGTGCGAGAAGAAGTCAAAGGGAAAGATTAAGGCAAAGAGAAAGTATAAATGTACAGATCCTGGAGATTATACTGCAACTAAATAAAGTATATGACCATGAAGTGAGGCAATGCAGAATTAATTTACTAAATTTTTAACATTATATCTAAGTCAGAGTTTTTCAACCTACACAACACTGACATTTTCATTGTTGTGGGGAGCTGACCTATGGGTTGTAGGATGATTGGCACAACCTTGACCTCCATCCACTGGACTCCAATATAATATCCAAACACAGAAAAAGCAAACTTGTCTCCAGATACTTCAATATCCCATGGAAGAGCGTAAAGCCACTCAAATACCCCAAGTAAATAATAACCATATTTTATTGAAACTTTTTGTTCATATATATTAAAAACAGAAAAAAATTATACTTAAGATTTGGGTGTCTTTGTAAAAGTTAGCACTGGATAATCTCATTTGATCACATATCAAATCTAGTTATACATTTTTTTTTTTTTGGTACCGGGGATTGAACTCAAGACCTTGCACTTGGCAGGCAGGCACTTGCATTTTTCTTAACTCTTAATTAGAAACACCTTAGTAAAAAAAGTATTTGATACATCCATATTTGCCTTTTTGTTCAATATTTCATTATTCTATTAAAAATTAATCCACATAAAAATAATTCTAATAATTTGAATTATATAAGTCAATTCCAATACTCCAAATAGTTTCACTTAAGAGACACTAAACATCTACAACTTATTTTATTAAAAGGACTGCAAGCCGAGATGACAACACGTGCCTGTGCGATCCCAGGTACACGGGACATTTAAGAAGGTGGGCAACAGGTTACAGGCCAGACTGGGCAACATCGTGAGACCCCCCCTCCTCTCAAAAACAAACACAAAAAACCCCTACATATTATTGTAATAAACTGCTTCTAAGAATCGTAATTTAGTCAGAGAAAATTATGGGAGATATTCCCATTTGCACGTTTAAGTCACACAGTCACACATAACAGAAAATTATTTTAAAAATTCATATGAATTTTGAATAGTCAACCCAGAAGCGCTTTAATTCAGTGACAGAAAAATGTATACCATATTACTTGCATTTATCCCATGAAATCCCATTACTTAGCATTATATCCTCAAGAAAAATTTTTCTTTAACTGTTCATATGTGAAAGTAACTTACCACAATGAAATGAGTACGAAACTATGATATAGAGAATGAGAGCTACTAACCACTCAAAAAAACTACACTAAAGAAAAAAAAATAGTTATTTTGAGCCCCCAGAAAAGGGAGCCATAATGGTGCTTCATCTTTAAATTCCATAGAATTTATTCTGTATTTTTAAAATACTCTAAATATGTAAACAGTTCTGTAAATCTACATTTTACTTTTTATTATGAAAAACTCCAAATAGAACCAAATGTTGAAAGAATTACTACAATGAATCCCCATGCATCCATCACCTATCTTCAATAATTAGCAATATCGGGGCTGGCGATTTAGCTCAGCGGCAAAGTGCCTGCCTGGCAAGCGCAAGGTCGTGAGTTCGGTTCCCGGTACCAGAGAAAAACAACAACAACAACAAAAAAAAAATTAATAATAATAATAATAATTAGCAATATCTTTCCAACTTTTTAAATTCCCTCTTCCAACTGTTTCTTTTCTTACTATTTTGAAGGCAATGGTAGACACCATATAATTCACATGGCTACTTCAGCACTGCTATCTTTCCTGAAATATATATACCAAGAATATATTATTTAAGTATAAAATGCATTGTTTGGTAATTATCAAGATTCCCCTAACCTTGCTTATCAATGACTATGAGTATTCATCTAGAAAAATGTACTGACATATTTTTTTAAACAAACTAAAATCCCATTTACCTACCTCTGGCCCAATGTACAGGGTAAAGATGTTTCCAAAGGGATCCAGTTTTTGCCAGCTGAGACCATTTGGTGCTGACTTGACTGCACCGACATAATTCTTGAGGATTAAGGTAACTGAAAATTGACAGCATTACCTCAGGTGGAAGATGGGTTATAGCTGTAGAGTGCTCTGCCACTTCTGCTTCTGAAATTTAAAAAAAGAATAAAAACAACTTTAGCAGGAAAGGCTATAAGAACAAATGCAGGAAGAAATTAAGATTACATTTGTATAAGCAAACTACAGTGCCTGAAATTAATTTCTTCCTGCTTGCAAGATGTGAAAAGGAAGTAACACCTATTAGAGGTAACATGGGGATGTTAAGCTTGTTAAGAACCTGCAGTTAAAACTATCATGGCCCAGATCATCCTTCATCGGTGAGAGCTACAAAATGAACACAGAACTGACTTCCTCTTAGAAAGGCATCACAGAAAAAACAATACTGACTTTGTAGCATAAGTAGCATCATTTGAAAAGAAACCAAACAGGTTGTACAACTTTAAATCAACAATAATAGAGTCTGCCAGATTACGAGATCTACAAGGCATTTTTAATGGCACACAATCTCACATTTTCTATTCATACATTTTGATTCCTGCCAGTACCTTCCTTGTGTTCCCTCTCTGATTTTCATACTTCACATAAAGTCTGCAAAATCTGATTTCTTTAACCTATAGTTGCCTTAATCTTCTTAAATTATTTATCTGCCAGTTGAAAAGACATAATGTAACTCTTTCTGATGCTGGCACACAGATAAGGAACCTTCTACTAGAATCTATTGGAGGATGCAAATCTATTATTTCAGCAGAAATTTTCTAAAAGAAAAATGAAAATGTGGTATTACAATGAAGAATATAAAATGCAAAAGATTTATCACTGAAGTACTATGAAGAATTTGAGTAATATATATATGTGAGTTATCGTTACAAAGTAACCTAAATATAGAAATGCTATGGTCAAATTAATTGCCAACACTTTTTAAGTGTAAAATATCTTCAACATAATGTAGAATAATTTGCTTTGAAGGAGTGGGAAAATTAAATATAGTTAAGTGTGATGCTTTTAAATCTCAAGTTATAACTACAATTAAACCAGACACAACAGGTTTTAGCTTGGTAGCTTGGTATCTAAGGCACAAGCTGCATCACACACTAAAGCTTACAAGTTTTATGGGTTTAATCATAGCTTAACTTGTAAATCGTTTTTGTTTCATTATGAATCTCACCTACTTTGCTAAATAAAATGAGAAAAGGACCACTTTTTAAAAAAAATGGAGACTACTTGAACAGGAATGACATTGCTATTGCCCATCTAGAAACAGCAGAAGAGTTCTGTTAGCCTAACGATGCTGTTTACTTAGGGAGGTTGTAAAGGGAAAGGCTATTGAAGACAAACCGAAAAACTAAGGAAGAAGTAATCCATTAAAAAAAAAAGGCAATCATATCTTATTTGCATTTCTTACTTGTATTTTCAAAGTAACTGCACTTAAAAAAAGCTGCCTCTCCTACCTGAGAAGCAGTGCCCTGAGTATCACCGGGTATAAACTAAGAATGATAAGTAGGAAAAGATAGGAATAAACTACCGATGCTCCTTGACTTATAGCAGGGTTACATCCCAATAAACCCATCATCAGCACAAATAACCCAAAGGTGAAAATGCACTGAATACACCTAAGCTACTAAACATCACGGCTTGGCACCACAGTGCTCTGTAGAGCTACTGATTTTTCCCTTTGTGAACAAACGGCTGGCTGGGAGCAGGGCTGCCCAGCACTGTGAACATATCATACGGCACACAGCTGGCCCAGAAAGATGAACTTCAAAATCGGAGTTATGGTATGTGACTCACTTTCATACAATTGTGAAGTCAAAAAATTGTAAGTTGAACCACAGTAAGTCAGGAACCACAGCTTTGAAAATTGATGGAAAATGTAAGGAAAGATAAAAGCAGCTACTATGATAAGTGGAGCTCAGAAAGTCTGACGATACTACAAACATGCTCTGTATGTGGTAAGTCCCAATAACTGTGATTGGACCAATATTAATGTGTACATATAAACTTAACCAAGACACACTATATTGCATAAGGCCCAAGAACATGTTAAATTATTAAGTGCTGAGTGCTAGGATGAGAGGCATGTACCATCACACCCAGTTCTCCAACTACATTTATAAGTGCAAAAAAACAGCCTTTAACTGACTTAAATTATTCCTCAAACTAATCTACAAATGCTAACAATATCAATGGTCTTGAACTAATAAATTATTCTCTAAATATAGACTCTCACCTGTATCTGATTTTTCATCCATACAATATTTGAAAAACTTCTGTCGTTCTTCAGCTTGATTCCATAGGCTAAGACCTCTAAGGAGTTCTGCAGTATCCTTCTGAGAGCAGTGTTGTGCAATCACTTTCTTCTTAATATCCTTAAGCTCTTCATAGGTAAAATATTCCATTAACATGGGCTGAAAAACCTAAATTTTTTTAAAAAGATATTCCAAGAAAACATACTTAATTTTATTCTTCTACTCTATACACTTTAAATAGTTAACAGCTTAAGTGTAGTACTACGACCAAATATGTCAAATAGATACAAAGTTTAGTTATTACCAATAAGTTTATCCAAACAAGCAAAGTATATGGCCCCTCAAAAATCCTTCTTTTGGTGGTTTCCCCAAGCTAATAAATCAGGGCCAGAAAATTTTAAAGCATCAGACAAGATTTTCCTTTACAAAATTTGTAATACAGGGCCCCTACCTCAAATGAGAATGATACGCAGTATACTAGAAACAAAAGTCACAGGTCTACTGGGATACTGAACCATTCATTACTGTTTCTGAACTTTGGAGATGCATCCTTACATCAGTATTTTAGTACGCTGGTTCATCTGAGAACAACCCATGGAGATTTCTTCTACAAAACCTATGCTTAGTGCCCACCTCCAATTTATAAGTTTTACAGGTAGAACCAAAGTTTTTGTTTTTGCTGCTTCATAGATAATTGGAATGCGCATTACAGGTTAAAAAAATACTGCTCTAAGACAGACACAGTGGTGCACACCTGTAATCCAGCCAACCTGGGAGGCTGAGGTGGGAGAACGAGACACACGTTCAATACCAGTGTTGGCAATGTAACAAGAACCCGCCTCAATAAAACAAACAAAAAGCAAAAAAAAGGAATACTGCTCAAGTAACTCAATGATTTCAGTGCTGACTAAATGCACTGTATTGCAGTGAGCTGGGAGCCTTGAAAGATGACTCTGTCCACTCATCCCACTCACTGAACTGGCTTGGAAAGGGCTTATGTGTATGTGTTTATGTTTTAAACCCAGCGCCTTTACACAGCTACAGGCCAGCCCCTTTTCTATTTTATTGTGAGACAAGGTTTTGCAAAGTCACTAAATTTTCCAGGCTAGGCTCAAACTTGTGATACGCCTGGTTCAGCAGCCCTGAGAGCTGGGATTACAAGCCTGCACCTGTATATTTTTTTTCAATTTACCAATTTGATTATAAGGTAAAATCAAAGTTGACAATCAACAGCTAAAAAATTAACCATTTCCTCATAAAATACTTTTTATCTTACCATGATATTCACCCCATAGAACAGAAAGAGGAAATGTTTCTCCAATCCAGTAATACCCTAATACATATACATTTGGCAGAAGACTGATAAATTTAAAACTACAATCTGATTCCTAAACTCCACTACTCAAAAACACATTAAGGAGTCTTTAAATTTAGCATATGAATATTTTAAAATTTACATAATCCTCAATAGATTCTGAAAAGGTATTGGGGGCATAAAAAGTTACTAATATATAACAGTGCAACCTACACACGAACATACATACATACTTCTTGAGTAAACTAGACTAACTTATTTATTCACTAAGGCAACAACCTGAGAAGATAAATCAAATACCATTTTTTTCCCCTGGGATTTGTCTTCAGTTACCAAAAGGAGCTGAAGGTTTCTCTCCATTAACTACACTTACCATCCTATGCATTATTTTATTTGTTTGTTTTTGTTTTTGTTTTTCTTCCGGTACCAGGAATTGAACTCATGACCTTGCGCTTGCCAGGCAGGCACTGTGCCGCTGAGCTAAATTCCCAGCCCCCCATGCATTATTTTAAAAAACCAAAACAAAATGGTACTTTAAAAATATTATAAATCCAATTGCAATGGGGAAAAATTGTGCTTACCTCTTCTTCCTCTTTCATGTGTGGAAGAAAATCTCTTGTAAAAGCCTCCAATCTCTCTTTCAGCTGTTTTGCATAATTTAACTGCTCATATTCATTCTGGAAACAAAACATAATATGTTGTCACTAAAAGTTTTGCTTCATTATTATACTGTACCTGGTTCCCAGGAAGTTTCAAAATTTGACATGAAACCTCAGGGGGAGAAAAAAAAAAAAAAGACCAACAAATAACAAAATGGTCTCTGTACTTTTAGTACAAAAGCTAGACAATTAAACATAGTAGCCAGGCAACACCTGGAATCCCAGCACTCCGGAGGCTGAGGCAGAAGGTTGGCTGTGAGTTTGAGGCCAGCCTGGGGTACATAGTGAGTTCAAGATCAGCCTGCACTACATAGTGAGATCCTGTCCCAAAAAAACAAACAAAACCAAGAGGATTAAACATGGCAGAATACAGACCAGCCGCGAAATTCAGCCTCTCCATAATCAGGAATTGAACTGGAAAACAACTTGGCAAAAAGAGAAAAATAGATCTCTAGGAATCAGGAGGGAGATGACAAGAAAACTAGAACTGCAGAGAAGCTAGAGAAACAAAGCACAAACAAAGAAAAGAATGAAGCACTCTGGAAAGCCCCCCAGACTTCCAGGGTGGGAGGTTAGTCTCCACTGACACAAGGTGACCTGAGAGGGCCAGAGGCCCCAGGAAGGAACAATAGAGCCAGCTGGCAGCACTGGCCACAAGAAAAGCCCATAACTACAGGAAACTGTAGAAACAGCTTGGCGTTTGACTTTGAAAGTAATTCCTGCCGGGCGTGGTGGCATATGGATTGCCATTAACTTTGAGGCCAACCTGTGCTACATAGTGAGGTCAAGGCCATCCTGAACTACACAGCAAGACCTCGTCTCAAAAAAAAAAAAAAAAGGAATTCCTTCCCCAGAGCAGACTGGAGTCAGAACAGCACCCAGCATATTTGAGAGTGTTTAATCAGGAGCCGTTTTGGAAAGAAGTTTATTATTTAAGGATGAACTACAGAACAACTCTGCTTCAGGGTTTCTGAGGTCACTTACCACAGTGACAACGGAGAAGACAGAAGAAACAGTTGCAGAGGGGATGCAGGCTAGACACTGACACCACTGAGAACTTTAAGCTCAGGTTGGGAAATACATGTAGACTCACACCAGTGATCAGAAGCCAGGCCAGGCATGGGCAACTTTCAGAAGGGCCTGGGTCTGAAAGCGTTGGCATTAAGTACAGCAGGCGGCTTGAAGCCCTGCCCTGCTGCCTACATCCAGCATAGAGCTCACTGATCTATTTGCTTTCCCCACCTGTCAATATGAACATATACATCAGCTTGATTGTTGCCACAGCCTGGGGTATATGAACAGAGGGGCCATGGCAGGAAGGCAGTGCACCTCAGAAACCCACAGGTATAAGGCTAGGCAGAGAAAGCTGTGACTTGGTATGCACAAAGGGGCATGGAAAGTAATGCTGCTGGACTGACTACAGCCTCATGGTAGACACCACTGACTGCCCATACTAAGCAGGAAAGACGGGGCAGGATTCAGGATTCAGAACCATTAGTGTGGAATAAAAATAGGTCATAGCAGTCACTCACTATCCCTCCCTCATATCTACTAGAGCCCAATACTGTAGATACTGTAAAGAAAGCACTCCTTCAAAACTATGCAGGAATTTGGACAATTTTTTTTATTTTTTTTTCTCTTGGTATTTCAGGGTATGGTTCTTTTGCTTTTTTGTTTTTTTTTTTTTTCTTTTTCTTTCTTATTATTTGCATCTTTCATTTTACTGCTTTTTCTTTCTATTTCTTCTTCATGGATACTTTTATCCAATCTTATTAATTTTCTTTTATGCTTAATAGAATATTTTATCTCATTTTTCTCACTTCCTCATCCTCCTAATTTTCAAACTTCTTGCATTCTCTGGTTCCCCACCTCCTTTACTTGTGTAACAATTGAGCCTTATTAATATTTAGATATTTAGGGGCTGGGGATTTAGCTCAGCGGCAAAAGCGCTTGCCTGGCAAACGCAAGGTCGTGAGTTCGGTTCCCGGTACCGGAGGAAAACCAAAAAAAAAAAAAAAATATTTAGATATTCAGTTAAGTTTATGCTATTATCTTTGAATTCTTTCCTATTTTAATGATGGTACACTTACTGCATTTAGTAGGTATCCATTATATGTCAATATTTAGTTTGTCTTGATGTTTGTAAATCTCTGAATCACATACATTGTGTATTATAATTACAAATCTCTTTTCTTCCTTTTTTTGCTTTTTGAGACAGGGTCTCGCTATGTAGTGCAGGCTGACCTTGAACTCACTATGCAATCCAGGCTGGCACAAACTCATGGTAGTCCTCCTGCCTCAGCCTCCTGAGTGCTATGACTGCAGGCCTCAACCACCACACCTGGCCCACAGATCTCTTTACTCTGGTTAAGTGTCATACAGGAGGAGAGAACAGGCAATGAGACTGAACCACAAACAAAAAACCTATCAACTAAGAAAAGCTCATATCAGGATGGATTCACTGCTGAATTCTACAAAAATCTTCAGGGAAGACTTGACACCAATACTCCTCAAGCCCTTTAATGAAACTGAAAGGAAAGGAATACTCTCAAAATCATGAAAGCTAACATTACCCTGATTCTAAAACAGATAAGGATCAAAAAAAAGAAAAAGACTACTATAGACCAGTATCTTTTATGAATATACATGTAAAACAAATTAAAGGAAGTCAAATTGAGATCACTTTCAAATTATGATTCTCCACATAGCAGACCCCCAAAAAACTGTCACAGAATTAGTAACAAATTCCATAGTAACGCAGTAAATATAAAATCAACACACAAAAATCAGTAGCATTCCTGTACACTAATAATGAATTGAGAAAAATTAGGGAAAAAAATACCATTCACAATAGCACCAAGAAAAATTAAATACTTAGGAATTAACCTGATGCAGTGAAAGACCTCTGCAATAAAAACTACAGTACACTGAGAAAGTAAATTAAAAAGGACATCAGAAAATGGAGAGATTATACCCTGTTCCTGGATGGGCAGAAGCAATATAGTCCAAATAGCCGTATTTCCAAAATTGATACACAGATTTAATGCAATCCTAATAAAAATACCAACAGCAATCTTCACAGAACTGGAGAAAAAAAGGCTAAAATTCATGTGGAATCAGAAGAGATTGAGAATGACAAGGGCAATCCTGGGCAATAAGACCAAAGCAGGAGGCATTGCAATCCCAGTTTTGAAATTACAAAGCCACAGTAGAAAAAAACAAAACAAAACAAAACATGCTACTGGCACAAAAAGAGACATGAGGGCGTGGAGTGGTGGCGCACACCTGTAGTCCCAGCACTCAGGAGGCTGAAGCAAAAGGATTGCTGTAAGTATGAAACCAGTCTGGACTACAAAGTTAGTTCAAGTCCAGCCAGGACTACATAGTGAGACCCTGTCTCAAAAAGACCAAAACAAATCAAACCCCAGACACGAAGATTAATGGAATGGAAGATGCAGAAACAATCCCAAGCACACTCAGCTATTTGATCTTAGACAAAGGGGTCAAAAACATACACTGGATAAAAGATAACCTCTTTCATAAACGGTGTAGGAAAACTGGCTATCCACATGCAGACTGAATCAAGACCCGTATCTGTCACCATGTACTAAACTAAAATCAAAACAGATCAAAGAACTCAGTGTTGAAACAGAAATATCCTGCTAGAAGATAAAACAGGTAAAACTCTTTTTTTATTTTTTATTTTTTTTGGTTTTTCTCCGGTACCGGGAACCGAACTCATGACTTTGCGCTTGCCAGGCAGGCGCTTTGCCACTGAGCTAAATCCCCAGCCCCTTAAAACAGGTAAAACTCTTGAAGTCATAGGCACAGGCAAGGACTACCTCAACAGAACCCTGGTTGCACAGGAAATAGTACCAAGAACCAACAAATGGGATTATATCAAATGAAAAAGCTTCTGCATGGTAAAGAAACAACCAGCAGAGTAAAAAGGAAATCTATAGAATGCAAAAAAAAAAAAAAAAAAAAATTGCCAGCTAGCCCTCAGAGGACAAGCAGAATACATAAAGAACTTACAAACAATTAGACTCCCTAAATAAAAGATCAATCAAAAAATGGGCGAGATGAACAGACATTTCAGAGAAAAAGTAGTACAAATGGCCAATAAATACATGAAGAAATGTTCAACATTGCTGGCCATTCAAGAAATGTAAATTAAAAAAACACTGAGATTCCATCTTACTCTAGAAAGAAGGCCATCATCAAGAAATTAAATAATAACACACGCTGGCAAAGCTGCAGGAGGGGGGCCACAGGGAGGGGACCTTCTATACTGTCAGTGAGAAAGTAAACTCATACAACCACTATGGAAATCAGTATGGGGAGTCCTCAAAAGATTAAAACTCGAAATTCCATTCAATCCAGCTATTCCCCTTCTAGTTATCTTCCCAAAGGAGTTAAAAGACTATATTATAGTGATACATACTCATGTTTGTAACAGCACAATTATTAATAGCCAAATCTTGGAAGCAGCCTATAAGTCCATCAACAGATAAATGGATAAGGAAAATATATTTATAACAATAAAGTATTACTCTGCCATAAAGAAAGGCAAATGTGAGTCATTCTTAGGAAAAAGGATGTACCTTGAGACCGTATGTTAAAAAAAAGAGACACACAAGCTTAAATATCACCCAGTATCTCTTATTTGAGAAACCCAAATTTTACATAGAGAACAAAATAAAAGACAGGAGGTAGACAAAATAGATCTTTCTCAAATGGGAAAGGGATCGAAAGATGGAGGGAGTAGAGAAGGAGGGGAGGGAAAGGGGATGAATAAAGGAAATAAAAAGTAAAAAAATGGGGGCTGGGGATTTAGCTCAGCGGCACAGTGCCTGCCTGGCAAGCTCAAGGTCATGAGTTCGATTTCCGGTACGGAAAAAAAAAAAAAAGTAAAAAAAAGCAAGGATATTTATACTAAAAAAAAATTATTACAGTAAAAGACACACTGCCATTAGTTCACTTCAAAATACCGCCTCTTGCTCCCATCTTAACCACTTTCCCATCACCAGATGCAAACCTGACGCCTACAACTTTAAGAAGGAGAAGCTTATTTTGGCTCAGTGTTTACAGGATTTAGTCCCTGTTCGACTGGCCCCACGGCAGGCAGGGCGTGCTGAACAGTCCAGGAGAGGAAAGCTATTCACATCCTGGAAGCAAGGTGGGGATGCAACCTTTCAGGTCATGCCTGCAGTGACCAGCCTCTTCCAACAGATCCCACCTCCTAAAAGCACATTTTCGGTATGGATTCATCAGTGGACTAAATGAGCGACAAGTACAGCGCCCACGATCAAGATCAATCACCTGCAAGTACCGCCTCTGAACACAGGAGACTGGGGGAACAGTCTAAATCTGGGATGGTGAGCCTTTTAGAGCTTTCACCGATACAAACAGCCCACTGCAGCCCACCTGCCATCAGTCGGCCACCACTGGTTTGGCTCTAAAGCATAAGACACCCCTACCCTATCCCTCCTGCCACATCCTGAAGCAGTTCTTGTAGTCCACTTCCATGAGTAACTAAAGGTGCGATCAAAAATATGGTGAATGCTGCTGCCAAGTGCCATCCGATAGATAAACAGGCTCACAGAAACATTACAGCGTCCTCATCCACCCTACTCAACAGACCTAGCACTGTGTGACTTCTGCCTCTTCCGCAAAGCCAGAACTACCATGCAAGGTAACCCTTCTGCCTCAACTCAAAATATCAAGGCAGCTGCAACAGAGCAAATAAACACACACACAAAAAAACTCAATACTGCTTCAGATAGCAGCAAGACTGTTGTGATGTGTGTTCAAAGTGAGGGGAAATATCTTGAGGGAGATCAATGGCAACTCATTTTCAATCTGCTCATGTTTTTTATAGTAATAAATTTTTAATTAAACATACACCATACTTTTCAGTCACATCACATATGTGAATACAATACAAAATTCAGAGTCTAGAGAAATATTAATAGAAACATGAATCTCTCTTCCAGTAGTATCCAGTACCCTACTCCACTCTACTGCACCCATACCTCTTGATAAAGTCTTCCTACATCTTTAACTGAAAGAACATTTTAACATAATAGCATTTATTATAAAATGTTAACAAGTTTTGCCAGTGGCAACAAAATGCACAGGTTGTGATAGATACCGATTTTTGTAACTTACCTTCACATTCTTCAGTCCCTTTTCAAAGAGGCTAAGCATCTCAGAGAGTTTATTGTCAGAATGTACGTTGTAAATGGTCTGGCTGCGTTGTTGAAGCAAGCCAATGATGTACTCATTCTCAATCTGCTCATGCATTTTGAACTCTTTGAAAGTAGCATACAAAGACTGCAGAAGGGCACGGAAATCGTTGTTGTTGGAAAAGTTGGTTTTAGAAAGCTGAATAAAAATTGAAAAAGAAAGACATAATAAATACATGCAAGCATATAACAAGGTACCAATATTCAAATGTATTCCTATTTAATAGCAAGATGTTTTCCTTATACTTGGTTATGTTAAAATATAAGTAAAGGAAATTCATAATTTATAATGGTATAACTAAAAACTATACTAGGCCAGAAAGATGTTGCTTTGCATTCTGAAGGATCTAGTGATACAGAAAAATGATGCACAAATCACAGTTTCTTTAAGTAAAAAGGATGATACCCAGTTCCTTCCAAACTGCAAATTCCGTTACTTATATATATAAAATAAATATCAGCAAGTATACCGGACAGACACGTTAAGAGTTGTGTTAGGATAATAGAGTCCTTTTTTCTTTTTTCAAAATGTTCTTTATGTTAATATAATTTCACAATTTACAAATTCAAAAATATTCCATATGGTTTCTTAAGACTCTAATATCAACAGGAAACTCATCTGTTCAGAAAATAATTACAGCTGGTACGGTGGCGCATGCCTGTAATATTAGCACTCAGGAGGTTGAGGCAAGAGGATAGCTGCAAGTGTGAGACCAGACTAGGTTACCTAGTGAGTTCAAAGCCAACCTTAACTACATAGTAAGACCCTGTCTCAAAATTTAAAAAAAAAAGAAAAGAATTATAAAATACTGACTTATGAGAACATTACTAAATAATGCAGGGAAATGTGTTTGCTTGTTTGTTGAGAAAACTGGCATAAACCCTTAATAACTTATGGAAACTCAGGACACCAAACAATGAAAAAGTAAATTTCTACTTGAAGGAAAGATACAAATCAGAAGAAATATATACTATCGTTTTAATTCTAATATTCAACAAAAAAACGCCTATTCCCAATGTAATTCTAATTTTTTACACCAAAATATTTAAAACATACATATGATCAACACACTTGCTTCAAGTTAAAATTTAAAAGTAATTTTCAAACTCACCAGTACCTGTATTTAATCTATGTTCTATTTTATCAATTCTAGTTTCAAAACTCATTTTAAAAGGGGAAACATGATTAGGTTAAATACAACAGGTAAACAAAAGGAGAAATGCTAACACCATATTCCCCAGCCTTGCTGTCTAAAGTCTGATATAGTATTCCTAAAATTCAGCACAACCCAACTTGTTTTATTGCCTGTTCTTAGCAAAACTGAGGTCTAATGACAGAGCATCAAAGAAGATAATACAAAAACTCTTAAAGCAAATAATTCCATTTACATAATTAAACTATCTTTGATGGAGGGAGAGAAGGAGGGAGGGAGGGACAGAGAGAGAGGGAGGGAGAGAGAGAGAGGGAGGGAGGGAAGGAGGAAGGAGAGACAGAGAAGGAACCTCATTTTGTAGTTTTAGACTATCCTTGAAGTCATAGCAATCCTCCTCCCCGCTTGGCCTCCTCAATACTGGGATTACAGCATGCACCACCACACCAAGCAGAACTGACTAAGCATCCGCTATAAAAGACAGTGTGAATCAGGCATGGTGGCACATGCCTGCAATTCCAACATTCTGGGAAGCTAAGCAGGAAGCAGGTATATCATAAATTCAACTCCGCCTGGCCAATTTAGCAACTCGTATATTTTCCGGGGTTTTTTTTGGTCTTTTGAGACAGAGTCTCACTATGTAGTTCAGGCTGGCCTATGAACTCACTATGTAGCTCAGGCTGTCCTCGAACCTGTGGCAATCCTCCTGCCTCAGCCTCCACAGTTCTGGGATTAAAATGTACCACCACGCCTTGCTGAGCAACTCACTGAGATCCTGCTCCATAATGAAAAAATGTTTCGAATGTGCTTAGCGTGAAGGCCCTGGGTATAATGCCCCGTACTCAAAAAAAACCAAATAAACAAGGCAGTATAGATCAGGCATTAAGCATAATTTATAGGAAACCAACCCTAAAATCAGATTTCCAAGGATCAGATCCCAGATCTATCATTTATTTAAATGTGTAACCTTGGTTAATTTTCTTTTCAGTATCTCACTTTTATCCTAGTGTTGAATGTGAATAACAAACCTATCCATCACATGGTGCAGTATTTAAGTGTTAGCTATATTTTGAAAATTAAACATTCAATTTTATAAATTAATGAACTTTTTAGTCTATTCAAATATTTACTGGGAAGACAATACTCAGGATACATGAATGCGTGAACAAAAAAAAATTTTTATCTTTATGGAGTTCACATTCTAGTGAAGGAAAATAAAATACAAGGGCCAATAGTAAATATTTTAACTTTTCAGTGTATATGAGCCATAGTAACTATTTAAATCAGTTGCAGTAGAACAAAAGTAATCACATACAACCGTTAAATGCCATCGCTGTATTTCCATACAACTTTGTATTTACAGGCACAAATTTGAAATTTCATAGAATTTTCACAAATCACAAAATATTCTTCTGATTTTTTTCCAACAATGTAACAATGCAAAAACAACTCCTAGCTCTTGAACCATTTAAAAATAGGCCAGGTCGAGGGGCTGGGGATTTAGCTCAGCGGCCAAAAGCGCCTGCCTGGCAAGCGCAAGGTCATGAGTTTCGTTCCCGGTACCGGAGAAAAAACAAAACAACAACAACAAAAAAAACAATAGGCCAGGTCGATTTGATTAAACATACATTACAGATTTTAAGGATTCTAAGAAATGACACATGAGATTAGTTGGTAGTTGCTGCAAATTTTATCAGTATCATTCCACTTAAATCCCTTAAGAAGTCTCAGTAGAACTATGACATATCAAAAGTACTAATAACGTATATAAATGGCAATAAAGTAAACAATGCACCAGTGAATTAAGAAAGATAACATCTTAAAATACGCCTGGTGGGGCTTGGTGGTACAACCCTATAATCCCAACACTGAGGGAGGAGGATCACTGGGAGTTCAAAGGTAGCCTGCACTACACAGCGAATTCCTGTCTGAAAAAAAAAAAAAAAGACATGTCTGAAATTTTGTATATCCTTCAGGAGGTGATTGAAAATGCTTTAGATTCCAGAACAGCGTACGGTAAAGTTCTGTGCCATGGTACAAACTGAGAAGCAAATTAGTTCAATAAAAAACTCTACTTAGGAGGCTGAGGCAGGAGACTTGTGGCGAGTTTGAAGCCAGCCTGGGCTACACAGTGAGCTCAAGATCAGTGTGGAATACACAGCAAAGCCTTGTCTCAATAAATAAAAAACAAAACACCCTACCTTATAAAATGAATTAAGCACTCCAGCTAAAAGCATGGACTCTGGAGCCAGCTGGTAAATGGATTCAGCCAGCAAGTCACTAAATATCCCTACATCTCAGCTTCTCCATCTGAAAAACACAGCTAGTAATATTAACTACCACCTCAGGTTCTTGTGATGATCAGTCAGTACAGTTAAAGAACACAGACTATAACATCTGTTAGCCCTACTTAGGTTTTTCTGTTATTGTTTGTGCATTTAGTCCAAAACAAGACTATCATTAGAGGTCCTTACAAAATGGGCCAGGCGTGGTGGTGCACAGCTGTAATCCCAGCACTCAGGAGGCTTGGGGCTAGGGAAATAGCTCAGTGGCGTAAGTGCCTGCCTGGCAAGCACGAGGTTAAAAGTTCAATCCCTGGTACCACAAAAAAAAAAAAAAAAAAAGATCCTCCTCCAGCACTCAGGAGGCTGAGTCAGGAGGATTGGTTTTGAGTTCAAGGCCAGCCTGGGCTACAAAGTGAGCTCAAGGCCAGCCTGAACTGCATAGCAAGACCCTGTCTCAAAAAGACAAAAATAAATAAATAAATAAAAAATGGTAATGCCATTGTGGAAAACAGTACAGAAGGTCTTCAAAAAATCAAAAGAAGAACTAGCATACATACAACCTAGCAATTCACTTCTAGGTCTACATCTGAAGGAAATGAAATCAGTGTCCTCAAGAGGCTGCTGCTCTCCACGTGCACAGCCACATTTACTCAGCACAGCTGAGGTGTGGAACAACCTAAGGCCAGTCCACACACGAGCTGACACAGAAAACGTGCTGCACACATGTGGCCACACACGAGCAAAGCCAGAAACAGCCACTGAAAAAGGAAATCCTGCCATTGCCAACAACACAGGCGATCCTGGAGGACATGATGGCAAGCAAACTAAGTCAGACTCAGAAAAATAAACACGACACTACATGGTCTTGTTTATTTGTGAAATTTAAAATCTTAACCTTACAGAAGCAGAATGTGGGTTGCTAGGGGCTGTGATGTGGGGGTACTGGTCAAGGACACAAACTGTAAAATCAAATGAAGTTCTGAGGGTATTTCGTACAGCATGGTGCCTGCGGTGACTAATAATACAGTACTGTTTACTTCAAATTTGCTGAGAATAGATCCTACGTGTCCTCATTCCATCCCCACAAACACAAACAGTAACTACGTGAGGCAATGGATGTGCTAATTAACTTCTCCAGTGACAACAACCAAAACTGTATCCAGCCCTTGCACTTTTCTTTTGTGGGGGGCAAAGCTGTCCCTATTTTGAGAATTTCTGCTTTAGACCACATAGTTTTTCTGACCATTTAGTCTCCCGGATCTAAAAAGGTATCTTTATGATTGGGACAAACACTGTACCTTCTGGAAAGAACAGAAGTATCAACACAGATAACCAGTCTCTATTTTATTATTCACTGAGTAGTTATATGATTTGGGATAGAGTACTGTGCCTCAGTTTTTAAATCTATAAAATGAGCTATGATACCTACTTTCTAGTACTGTCACCACTGAAGAAGTGCTACCAACCTGTACTGGGTCAAAGCCAGGAACTGCAGTAAAGCACTCTGCAATGCAGCCAACAGCCCCCTCGATAATCACCCAGCCCTAAAAGTCAATAGTGCTTTAGACGAAAAACACGGTTCTACACAAGTTTGTTTTTTGAGACAGGGGCTCACAGTATAGTCCAAGCTGGCCTCAAACTCACAGCAACCCTCCTGCCTCAGCCACCCAAGTACTGGGGATTATAAGAGTGCACCACTACTCCCAGCAAACACTGTTTACCATGGCCCTCACATATAATACAGTCTATACCAGTGCTGGTGAACCTATGGCGTGCATGTCACAGTGAGCACACGCAGCTCTGTAAGCACACAGCCCAAGTGTGTATGAGCCGTTTTTCCTAAACTAAAACCTCAGTATCAATGTTTAATTGCAGTGTTGGCACTCTGCGATAAGTGGGTTTTGGGGCTGCAGTTTGGGTATTCCATATCTAAAAGGTTCGCCATCGTGGTCTAGACTCATCATACATTATAACACGTCCATCAAGTTTCAGGTAAGAACATCTCCCTCTTTCCATTTTATTTTAACTGTCTGCAAAAGTGATTTATGACCTGATAGATGGATCACAGGAAATATTTTGAGAAACAATGCTCTACAGTAGAATATAAAAATTTCTAAGCCAGACATGGTGACACAATCCTGTCATCCCAGCACTCTGGGAGGCTGGGACAGGAGGATTACAAGTTCGAAGCCAGAATACGCATTTAGTGAGACACTGTCAAAATAAAAATTTTACAAAGGAGATGGAAATGTAGTTCATTGTGAAGGCCCTGGGTTCAATCCGCAGTACTACCAACCACTACCAAAAAAAAAGTTTCTAGTGACCTAATAAAGTAATATACTTTACTGCTTTGCAAATTCAACAAGGAATCTATGTAGAATAAGATACACATAATCACAAGTAGTAACAAACAGCAACATGTTATCTTACATATTTTAAAAGAATTTATAACTGACTTTCTCTCTCTGACACTCTACAACCTAAAATATAAAAAACTAGTTCAAAATGATTCCCAAAGGTACTTTATCACTTGAAGACAGCCTGCTTGCAATTCCCAGTACTGCACTGTAGAAAAGAAAAAACAAAAAGACAGGAGCCAGCAGTGGTCCCAGAGTCCTGTAATCCCAGCAACTTGTGAGGCTGAGGCAGGAGGACTGCAAATCAAAATAAAAAAGAAAAAGAAATCATAAGGGGCAATGGTACAGCTCTTAGCATGTACAAGACCCTTGCTTCAATCCAACCCCTATAATGCCCAAAAAACATGGAAACATGTACAAAAACTGAAACATTACTACACAAGTAAGTTTTACTTGCTGTCTATTCAGCCAGACAATGCTTTCATTTAATCAAAGGAGATTTGCACTCAGTGAAATTTAAAAACAATGACCTCCCCACATGCACTATTCTGCATAAAATCATGAAGTCAGTAATAAGCAGCAGAATCAGTGAGGTAATGCAAAAACAAGGGCTTCAGAAAGGGAAAAAAATCCCAAGATTAAAAATTCAGACTCTACTAATTACTACTTGGATGAGCTGTACAACCACTAAGACTGTCTCCTCATTTTTAACTGAGGGCTAATACTTGTCTTACAGGGCTCTTGTGAGGATTAGAGAAAATAACGTCAGCGTGCAGTAAGAACTCATTAAATCCTTTCCTTGCTTGCCCAGCTCTTGATATAATATGCTCTCCACTAAAACTTCCTAAGCACAGTCAGTACATTATTGCAGGTACACAGAAAAATGAGGAAAAAACAAGACTGGCTGTTAAACTATATGCTATTAAATCTTGTCAAATTATTCTGCACTTACTTGCTTAAGAGTTTTGGTCATTGAACACCCTTTTTAAATAAACTGATAAAGTAGAAGGCACTTTTAAAATCTACACCTGAGGGGCTGGGGATTTAGCTCAGCTGCACAGTGCGAGGCCGTGAATTCAATTCCCGGTACCGGAAAAAAAAAACCAAACCAACCCCCTCCCCTCCCACCAAAAAAAAAGACTTAAAAAAAAAATTTGTCTTTGCCAGGGTGGTGGTGCACGCCTGTAATACCAGCACTCAGGAGGCTGAGGCAGGGGGATCATTGTGAGTTTGAGACCAGCCTGGGCTACAAAGTGAGCTCAAGGCCAGCCTGAACTACACAGCAAGACCCCATCTCAAAAAGACCAAAAAAAAAAAAAAAAATCTACACCTGAAAAATCTGGGCACATGTGAAGGCCTCCACCACCTGAATTTTTTACAACTGATTTAGGTATAAGTCTGGGGTTCCTCCCCACATCCTCACAACTTTCACCCACTTTGTTCTTACAAGATCAATTCAGAGACCTCTCCTCACAGAGCTGAACACACTCTTCCCTTTCTTCCAAGTACAGCCCACTGGATTTCCTTCCTACACAGATGTTACCACATATTAAACTGTGAACCTCTTAAGAACTGTTACCACAGCCATGCCTGGTGGGCATGCCTATAATCCCAGCACTCAGGAGGCTGAGGCAGGAGGATCACTGTGAGTTTGAGGCCAGCCCAGGCTACAAAGTGAGTTCAAGATCAGCCTGAACTGCATGGTGAAACCCTTCCTCAAAAAGGCAAAAAAAAAAAAAA
>NW_004955480.1:8350266-8353363 GCF_000276665.1 Chinchilla lanigera | reverse complement strand
AAACCACATACTCATCTGACAGAATTAATTGAGTTAAATTTTCAGGATTAGAGGAAAAACTGAAGAACTGGAAGAAAATGGGAAAAGATCATCTTACACAAATTTTTATTAAAATCATCCAAATTTGGAATCAGTGAGATAGCAAAAAAGATTTTCTTTAGCAGACTGTTACCAAACAAACCAAAAATCTGAAACTGCTATGGTTTTCCACCAACTAAATTAAATGGTCCTCATTCTGATGTGAGTTTCCACCTGAATATCAGTAACTGCTTACGTTAACTATCCAATCCAGGCCTATAAATCCCCAGCTATGAAACAGAAATACTCCCTATCTTTACCTACTTGAAAGACTATTGTCTAGGTAACAAAGGTGAAAAATCTTTCTGTAAGACCTTTTATAAAAGACAGCCTGGCATGGTGGTACACATCTGTAACCCCAGCTCTCAGGAGGATGAAGCTGTAGCTCGAGGTCAGCCTGGGCTACATAGTGAGTTCAAGGCTGGTCTGAGCTACACAGCAAGACCCTGTCTCAAAACACCAAAAAAAGAAAGAAAGAAAAAAAATCCATAAACAAAGTATTAATAATTTGCACCAATATTTAACAAGACCTACAACTGCTTCAAAATAAATTGTTCTAGCGCCGGGCGTGGTGGCACACGCCTGTGGTACACGTCTGCAATCTCAGCACTTGGGAGGCTGAGGCAGGAAGATAGCCGCAAGTTCGAGACCAGCCTGAGCTACAAAGTGAGCTCAAGGCCAGCCTGAACTGCATTTGAGAGACGCTGCCTCAAAAAGACCAAAAAATACATGAATAAATAAAAGTAAATAAATAGTTCTAATTAATCTAAACAGAGAAATAACTGATTTAATTCCAGTAAACAAACGAATAATTCTACTTAAGTAAATAATTCTACTTAACCGTACTTAAGTGCAGTATTGCACTGGAAATAAAACCAACTTCTTTAGTTACAGGGACATTAAGAGTCAAAATATATAATATAGTAAATAACACACTTGGTACTTTTTAGATAATCATAAAAACTAGTTCTCATTTTGAACAGCTTTACTGGAGGCTGTTTGGATTGGATCCTTGATCTATTCAACCAAATGAGTGATATTAAAACTTCAGATGACAGGCTGGGGATTTAGCTCAGCGGCAAAGCGCCTGCCTGGCAAGTACAAGGTTGTGAGTTCGAGTCCTGGTACCGGAAGAAAAATAAAAAAATAAAAATAAAACTTCAGATGACAAAAACATCGAAACCTCTATTTCTGTAAAACCATTCAGCCATCACAAGATAACTATTTTTTCTAGTCTTGCTCACAAAGGACATCCTAAGAGACTTCCACTGGCTGCTAAGATCAAGAAGAAATGATGTCAAACTCCTATGCAGTGTTTTTCATGGCTAAATCACCTCTATCAGGGTTCAAAGAAATCAGAGTTTTAGTCTTAATAAACAAATACAATAACTTCATTAAATATATGAATGAATTAACTTCATTAACTATATGTAATTTATTCAGAATTAGTGGTAATTTTCTTTATGCTATGCCAAGAATAAATAATATTTTGACTTATGCTATGTCAAAATGGAAATATTTCATTAAACTATGAAACAGAGAAACTGAACTACTGAAAAGAATCTTGACTCATTTCTTTTAAAAAGGCAACTGCATATTCAAAATCTGCCCCAAAGTTCTCAATCACCAGAAAAAGACACACACAAAAAATGACACTTTTCAAAATTTTACAATAAGGCTGATAAGCCTAGTAAGTAACTAAATAAAATTGTGATTATTTTGGGAGGTCACAAACAGTTGGAAAGCTGAAGAAGATCAGAACCTTTTAGGAAAATGTGCACAAAATTTGGCATATATCAGGTGATCTCTAGATTACCTCTCATCAATATAAAATAGAAGACCTAGGTTTCATTAGTCCTCACTAATTGTATTTGATTCGTTTTACTTCTGAGACAGGCACTGTGTAATCCAGGCTGGCCCTGAATGCACTATCTAGGCCATGCTAGCCTGGAACTCCTGATTCCTCCTGTCTCAGCCTCCTGAACGCTGGAATTCAACCTCCCTTTTTGATTACTGATTTCTGAGAAAGTGAAAAACCTCCCCGAATTGGCTTTTTCCAATTAAAGGATACGGCTAGAACACACATCAGAAGACATGAGGCGAAAGACACTACTGCAAAGATCGTTGAAAACTTCAGGATTATAAACGTCTGCTCAATGCCTTACCCATCCCTTAAACTTTTCTGGGGAAGTGGTTCTCACCAGTGGCTGCACACTGCGACAATCCGGAGAGATTTAATTCATGGGGGTGGTCTGGGAGCCCAGAGGTTTGGGCATCAGAATATTTAACAGCAACCAAGCTGAGAAACGGTACCCTGGCACAGCCCTGAGGTTTAAAACTACACCTGAATCAGATTTCTGGGGGCTTTTTGCGCTTGTTTATTTTTACTTTCCAAAATGGAGGGAGACAGAGGGCTGCGGAGCAGCGGTGCTAAGCTCTGAAACGCAAACTTACTGCTCTACAGTGCTCGTCCTGAGTGTGGCCTAGCCCCGGACCCTGGGCATCCTCCGACCGCCACCCCTGCGGGCCGTCGAACGTGCTTGCGCTCCACACTACACAACGTCTGAAGGTGAAAGGTGTGTTTCTATGCTTAGCCCTTTCAGCGCGACTTACTACCCTGCTTCCCGCAAGCACCCGGACGGCCTGCGGTTTTGAGGAGATTCCCAGGACCTCCCCTGGCGAAGGCTGGCAAGCACGGGGCTGTTAGTGTAGCCCGGGAAGCCCTGCGGAAGGCCAGAGCCGCCCCGCGAACGTGCGCCGCCAGGTTCGCGTCCCACCGCGGGACAACTTTCCCCGGGTCGCTCGTACGGAAGCCCGGGCGGCGAACCCAACAAAGGGCGGCCGTCCTGCGGCAGACCCGCCCGGGGTCCGCAGAGCCGGGGGCGGGGGGCACTGCAAGTTGCGAGGAAGAGCGAAGCCGCCCCGAGAGCCGGAGTCCGGAGCCGCAGAGTCCAACCCGGGGGCCGCGAGGGGCGAGACCCCAGGGGCGGCGGCGTGGCGGGGGCGCCGCGCGGCTGCG
>NW_004955480.1:8290399-8349398 GCF_000276665.1 Chinchilla lanigera | reverse complement strand
GGGCCCCCGCGGCCCGAGCCCACGAGGCTCCCGGAGCGGGGCGCACGCGGGGACCCGGGGCTGGGGGCGGCGGGCGGGTGCTGAGAGCCTCGCAGCCGGCACCTCCATCTTCAGCCGAGAGACTTGAAAGAGACTGACCCCGGGTTCCTCGCTGCCTCCTCCCCACGGCCGCCTGTCCCGGCCGCCCTCCCTTGCGGGACCGACACAGACAGGGGGCTGGGACCCGGGGAGCCCGTGTTAGCCGCAGCAAGGCAGGAATCGAGATGCTGTGACCGCCCTGTAACTCGTATCCATCACAATTTCCTGACAACATGGGGACTCAGTATATAGTCAACAGATGATGGAGAGGGAGGAGACGAAAAAGGACCTTGCCAGCTATGGAGCGTGTCTGCTTAGTTCTAATCCAATGCCTTTTTTTTTTTTTTTTTTTTTTTTGACAAGCCAGGTGAGCAGTGGTTTAAAACACAGGCTCTAGGCCGGGGGTGGTGGCGCACACCTGCAATCCCGGACCTCGGGAGGCTGAGGCAAGAGGATCATTGGGAGTTCGAGACCAGCCTGGGCTACAAAGAGAGCTCAAGGACAGCCTGAACTACATAGCGAGATCCTGTCTCAAAAAAAAAAAAAGACAAAAAAACCCCACAGGCTCTAGAGAAAAATGTGAGATGGCTGGTTTTGCCAAATACTAGTAGCAGGATCTTGGGCAAGCTACATGACTTCCTGTGCCTCATTTTCCTGTTATATAAAATGTTCTAAGAGCCAGGTGTGGCATATCCCTGTAATCCCAGCACCTGAGAGGCTGAGGCAGGAGGATGGTTGAGAGTTCAAGGCCAGCCTAGACTACATACTGAGACCCTGTCTCAGGAAAACAAACAAAAACTAGGACTGATAATAATACCTATTTGAGCCAGGCGTGGTGGCACACGCTTTTGTAGTATGCCCAGCACTCAGGAGGTTGAGACAGGAGGATCTCTGCGAGTTCGAGACCAGTCTGGGCTACAAAGTGAGCTCAAGTCCAGCCTGAACTGCATAGCAAGACCCTTTCTCAAAAAGACAAAAGAAAAAAAGGTAATACCTGATAGGATTTTTATGAAAATTAAGGAACAATAATACAAAGTCCTTGGCAGATTTCTCTACCTCACTGTGTCTTTGTCATCCTGGTCATTTTTCCACCCCTTTTGGGGAAAAGATCTCACTGTGTTGTACAGGCTGGCCTTGAACTCACCATATTGTCTAGGCCGGCCTCAATTTAGCGGTGATCCGCCTGCCTCAGCCTCCCAAGTGTTGGGATTACAGGATTGCAACACTTTGCCCAGCTTTTCTCTTCTCTTAGCCCTTCTGCTAGAGTTTTGAAATGTCAATCTATTTTAATAGCCCTCAAAAGACATTTTCTTATTTATTTCCTATTTCTCTATTGTGATCTTTCACTCCACCTGTCTTGGAGTGTAGAATCAGAGACCTCAGATGAGCCAGTTATAGAGAGAAATGAACCCCGTGAGAATATGCACTTTATTTTATCCTCAGCGCTTAGAACATTGCCATTAGTACTCAATAAATATTGAGTAAAGAAAAAAGGAAGAGGGAAGGTCTTGGCTTTTTTTTTTTTTTTTTTTTTTTTTTGGTCTTTTTGAGACAGGGTCTCACTGTGCAGTTCAGTTGGCCTTGAGCTCACTTTGTAGCGCAGGCTAGTCTTGAACTCACAATAATCCTCCTGCCTCAGCTTCCCAAGTGCTGGGATTACAGGTGTGCGCCACCATGCCCACTTTAACTTCCTCATTTAACTAATTTTAAATATACCATGTTGTGTTTCCCCATTGACCTATTTTTCTCTGTTGTCCAGTAGCAAAACCCTAGAACGAGGCACATTAAAAATTAACAGCCACGATGTTCATCCACACAGTTTTGCTGTAACCCAGATTTGGAGCTGTGTAGTCAGTTGCAGAGTAATAACAGCTACTTTGGACTCTGGGTATTTCACAGAACTTAAGAAGACAAAATGAAAACATTAAAGCGTAAAAAAAATAAATAAATAAAGCCCGAGGATCATTTTTCTTTTCTAAAGAAACTGTTTACTAGCCAGGTGTGGTGGCTCACGCCTGTAATCCCAGCACTAGGTAGGCTGAGGCAGGAGGATCATTGTGAGTTTGAGACCAGCCTGGGCTACAAAATGAGCTCAAGGTCAGCCTGAATTGCATAGAGAGACCCTGTCTCAAAAACACACACACCAAAAAAAACCTGTTTACTACTAGCTCCATAGGCTGAGTAATGTGGCGATTCATCACCTGATCTACACAATAAATGATTAATTTAAATTGAACTTCAGAGGGGAAAGGAGACATTGACCAGTGTACTATCGTCCTAGGCTTCTAGGATTATGGCAGATAAGAATTGTCACTGAGGCTCAGGTTGTTAGCTTAGCCAGTTGTGTATGATTTCTTCAAGTATGACAGCAACAAATCCTAACAGATAATCCAGGCACCAGCTACCATCAGGAGACCAGATAAGGCATGCAACAGAGCGCTTAAAACCCACATGGTAAAGTCGGCACTGCAGGGGGCTGAGGCCACAAGATGGCAAGTAGCACAGCCTGCGCAACTAGCAACCTGGCAAGATCTCTTCTCAAAATTAAGAAAAAAAAAGACTAGGGCTGAGCATGGAGGCACATACCTAAAATCTCAGCCCTTGAAAGGCTGAGGCAGGGGACTACTGTGAGTTCAAGGCTAGCCTGGGCTACATAGTGAGTTCAAAATTAGCCTTAACATAGCAAGACCCTGTCTCAAGAATCCAAAATAATAATAGTAGTAGTAAAATAAAAATACAAAGGACTGGGGATATAGCTCATGCAAAGGGCCTACTTTCAATCCCCAGTAAGAGTGGGGGGACAAATGGAACAGTGACTTATAGAATTGGTGGAACCCCCCATTTTTTTTTAATTAGATAGTTTTTGTAACTTGCTAAATTGTCCAGGCTGGGCTTGAACTTGTGATCTGCCTTTCCTGGCCTCCTAAACTACTAGAATTACAAGTAAGTCTTAGTTACTTTTCTCACCTTGCTGAGACAAAATACTAGACGCCCAGAATTAAGGAAGGAAAGGTTTATTTAGCTCACAGTTTGTGGAGGTTTCAGTCTGTAATCAGCTGGCTCCAAGACAAGGTGGCATGGCACAGGGGCAACACTTCCAGGTGGCACAACACAGCAAAAGCAGCGAGACCACTGTGCGGGGGGAGGGACAAGCCTCTTTCCCTCCCTTATATTGTAAGCAGGCCACCCCTACCCAGGGGATATAGTACTCACATACTCTCCGTGCCCTCCTCTTGCACAGGCTCAGGATGAATACAAGGTAAGGACCCTGCGGCCCGCTGCTGAGTATAGTTAACCTTCTGAACTTCTCAAATTGACACAGTGAACAACATCTCAGAGCAGTAAGCGCTCCTGCTTCTCTCCCTGGGCTGTAGAACTGCTGAGTCACTCAGCCAAACCTCTAGACTCCCCAAGTTGACACAATGTATCAACCGTAATACAGCACATACCACCAAACCCCAAGAGTGGGTTCTCTTGTCCCCTTACTCCAGCTGAAAACTGCCTGCTCCAGGAGGAAGAAAAAAGTCCGTTCCCTGGCAACCTAAGACTGGGCCTTTTCTCTAGAATTTTCCAACCCTAGTTGTTTGGAGGGGTCTGAAAAAGATTACAAGTCAAGGAAGGCTGACGCCAAGGCTTTTTACTCTGAGAATGAGACACAGGGCTTTCCCCAGTAAAGGGTTGGTGTGAAATCAGTCCTGGAAGATTGTTGAGAGTAGAAAACAGTTGCAATCAGTCCGAACTCAGGCCCAGAGTTGAGCCTCACCGTCACTCAGTCAAAGTAGCGAATCAGCAACTGCTACAGGAAACTATAGCTTTAGGGATCAAGTAGGAATGCTGACATTATTAAAAGAAAACAGGACTGGGGATATAGCTCAGTGGCATAAGCACCTGCCTGGTGAGTGTGAGGTCCTGAGTTTGATTCCTGGTACCAAAAAAATGAGCAAAACCAAGAAAACAGAAATGCAATGTCCAATGTTGCATTATTTCTTCATTTTCCTTTAGTCTACTTTATATGCAAATTGACCTCGGTTGAAATATGTACATATATTTGTCTGCAGTTTCTTCAAATCCTTTCTTTTTTCCTTCCTTCCTTGCCTTTCTTTTTTATTTTTGTGGTACTGGGGATTGAATCCAGGGTCTCATGCATGCTAGACAAGCACACTACCATTGAGCTACGTCTCGGCCTTTTAACATTTTTGTTTTGAGTGTTCGCTTTGGCAGCACATATGCTAAAATTTTTGTTTGTTGGTTGGTTTGTTTTTGGTCTTTTTTGAGACACGGTCTCACTATGCAGTTCAGGCGGGCCTTGAGGTCACTTGTAGGCCAGGCTGGTCTCGAACTCACAACAATCCTCCTGCCTCAGCTTTCTGAGTGCTGGGATTACAGGCATGTGCCACCATGCCTGGGTAAAATTTTTGTTTTGAGACAGTCACCTTAAGTTGCCCAAGCCATTATTGAACCCAAGAGCCTCCTGCCTCAGCCGTGAGAAGTAGGTGGGCTTCAGGAATGCACACTGCATTTGCCTCTTTAATTATAGTGAACACTGTTCCCAAATTATATAGGTTTTACCTGTATAATTATGGATGAGTTGCCATGTGTATTAATTTACTAGGGCTGTCAAAACAAAATACTGCATACTAACTGGGTTGCTGTGAAATTTATTTTCACATAGATCTGGAGGCCAGAAATCTAAGAGCAAGGTATCAGCAGGTCTGTTTTCTTCTGAGGTTTCTTTCCTTGGCTTGTAGATCACCTCCTTCTCAAAGTGGCCTCGCACAAACTTTTCTCTATGGGCATGCATGTCTGGTGTGTTCTGGCTCCTGCTCTTACAGGAATACCAGATAGGTTGGATTGTTCCTTCAATGTTCCCACTGCATTTTAATTTCATCATTCTTTAAAGGGGCCATAGCCAAATACAGCCACATTCTGAGGTGTTAGGCTTAGGACTTGAAGGAAGGGATTTGGGCACAACACAAATTAACCCATAACAGTACAGAAGGAAGTCTGGTCCAAAGATATAGTGAGCTGGGCACGTGACTCAGTGAGAGAACACTTGCCTGGCATATGTGGCCCCTGAGTCCGATCCCTAGCCCCAAAGATATAATAAATCCCCAAAGATATAATAAATCCTTTCTCATAATGACCAAAGAAAATGGAAACAAATGTCTGCCATTAAGATACTGGCTACTGGATAAGTATAATGTATTAGAGCACGTCCATTTGATTGAATAGCATATTTCTGTTAAAAAAAAATAAGCTTGATTTCTATTTGCTCATATGAAGGGAAACCATGACTTACCATTCAGTAAAAAACAAAGTAAAAGTAAACAACTCTTAAATACACCTGCATTTGTGGGAAAGAATGTTTCTTGAATAACGCAAGAGAGGCTTGTGGTGCTGGGGATGTAGGTCAGTGGCACAAGCACCTGCCTGGCAAATGCAAGATCCTGAGTTTGATTCCCTGTACAAAAAAAAAAAAAAAAAGACACTTGTAAATTGGAGTTCTAACATAGAAAACAAATGCCTTTTTAAATAGGCACAGTTTTAATATTTTTACATATTTATATTAAAAAGGTAACAGTGGTTGGATTGTGTCCAATTTTGGAGAAAGTTACATTTCCCCCCAAAATTTTAACAAATATTTCCCCAAAACTAGGTAGTTGAAAAATAAAAGTAGTGGGGGTTTCTTAAGGTTTTGATTTAATTAACATCAATCGTTAGCCAGGTGTGGTGGTGCATGCCTGTAAATCCCAGCACTCAGGAGGCTGAGGCAGGAGGATCGTTGTGAGTTCAAGACCAGCCTGGGCTACACAGTGAGCTCAAGGCCAACCTGAACTGCATAGCGAGGCCCTGTCTCAAAAAGACAAAAATAAAATAAAATAAAATAAAGCCTATATAATTTCTAGAAAATTAGGGACATGCTCCATCTTAGGCATTTTCCTGCTCATTGGCTGTTTTGTGGCTACAGTGAGTCTTTTTTTTTTTTTTTGGTCTCTTTCAAACAGGGTCTCGCTATGCAGTTCAGGCTGGCCTACTCACTTTGTAGCCGAGGCTGGTCTCAAACTCGCAATGATCCCCCTGTCTCAGCCTCCCGAGTGCTGGGATTATAGTCTTGCACCACTACATCCAGCCCTACAGTGAGTCTTGATATACTTCTTGGACCTTCAAGTTGATGTGATTTGGGTAAGTGTTCCCTAACAGCACACATTGAAGCTTAGTCCCTAGTATTAACAGATGGGGTCCCCAGGGGCTTCTCTCCAGGTTGTTGGTGCTCTCATCAAAGAACTGAACAGACACAGAGGAAAAATAGCAAGGGTGTACATTTGCTGAAGGCAGTAGGTGGAGGAAGGGAGTACGCTCTACATGGTGAAAGCAGTCTTATGCAAAGGGTCACAGGCCGCAAGGGCAAGAGGAAGGGGCTGTTCTGTACCCAGAATTCCTGGGCACATGCAGGAATGTACCCTGCTCACATGCACTGGGACATTGGTCTTATCAGAAACTCACTTGGCCTGGCACTGGATTTAGAGTGCCCTGTGGAAAGACACGTTTGGCTTCCCACCAGATGTGAATGAAGAAGGATCAGGAAGAGTGCATTTTGATTTGTCGTGCCCACATGCAAATAAAAGACTGAAAATAGCACTTTCTGATTGTCACAGTGCTCAGCCATAAGCCTAAAATGTCATAGCTTTTAAGGAGATTCAAAAGTTTCGTATTACCCCATCCTGAATGAGCTGCAGCGATCTGTCAAGTATTTCCTCCTTGTTAATCCTTCGGTGATCACTGCAGCTTTTACTACCAGTATTTTTAATGACAAATAAAAGAATAGTCCACTAAATAAGTAACATCGTTTCTTCACAACTCTAAATACTGAACATTACATGGTCATTTTGGGTCTCGTGTTCTCCTTATGTCCTCTCTTTTAAGCAAACCTCTTGCTCAACCTGTTAGTCATAGGTTTTTATGACCTTTGGTACATTCAGTTAGCTGTCCGTTTTGCCCCAGTCTTAATCTCATATCTCATAGCCTATGGCACTACTACTGGAAAGTGCTGGAACCTTGGAGTGGGGGAGTCTTGTAGGAGTTCTCCCAGCCAAAAGCACTGGGAATTACAAATCATGGACTGCCAGCTCCAAAAGTCTGATCCAAAATAAACCTTCTTTCTCCATAATTTGATTGCGTCAAGCATTTTTCTTTACAATAACAGAAACCTGACTAATGCACCATGTTTCTGTCTTAAAGGATAGGGCATCAGATTGGAACACAGGTGCTACACAATGTGCTCTCTTCTCTAGAGGTGGTGAATAAGCACATGAGATAAGCACGTGAGAAAAGGCTTAGCTGGACACATGCAGAGCTATAAGATAAGAGCTGAGAAGAGAACAAGGTTAAGACTTTAAGTTAAGACCGAAATAAAAAGGCAAGGAAAAACAGAATGAGGGAGGGAATACAAAAAGGAAAAAAGATCCAGGCAGAAGTAGAGAAGTAAACAATAATTAAAATACATTGAAGTTTTGCCATTTATCGGGTGGTATAAATGTTTTCCACAAATTACTGTGTGTAATCCTCATAATGTGAGGAATGTTCTATTATATTTCCCACTCAACAGAAAAGGAAAATGTTTAAAGAGACACACTGGTGTGTAGAAGGTTATAAGACCAGTGAGGGAAAAACAAGGGATATAAATTTGTGCCTTTCTTACCTCCTTTTTTTTTTTTCTTACCTCCTAACATGTACTTCACCTCTGCTCAAAAGACAATTTTGTGTGATTAGTTCATATCAACAAATGACACACACACTGTGTGCTATTCACCTCTGAGCTGCAGTCAAAGGTGACCAGTGTGGGATTGCTGTTCTCTGCCCTGGCAGAAGAGCAAGTAGACGTGGAATGATGAGCACAGTGACCAGAGACAGCAGAGGTCCCTCGGACACATACAGGATGATATCTAACTCTAGTCTGTAGAAAGCCAGAGCGGGTTTTCTGATAGGATGGGCCCTTGAGCTCAGCCTTGAAAGATTCAGAGGAATCACCCCTCTGGGATTCCAGAGATTTTATTTTCATTCATTTAGCATTAATTGGACAGCAGGACGTGAAGGTGAATGAATTCAAATTACTGTTCTTGAAAAATGTCATAGCTTTTAAGGAGATTCAAAAGTTTCGTATTGCCCCATCCTGAATGAGCTGCAGCGATCTGTCAAGTGTTCCCTCCTTGTTAAACCTTTTACTACACAGTATTTTTGATGACAAATAAAAGAATAGTCCATTAAATAAGTAACATCATTTCTTTGCAGTTGTAAATACTTAACATTACATGGTAATGTGCTTATCTGTCATTATCCATGGACCCAGAACACGTATATAATAGACATATAATATTTTTTGCTGCAACAATAAGTGGAAATTTGAAAGACCTTTACAAAACAGAAGTTCTCATTTTTCAGTGATAAAGGTCTTTTTATCATTTTCAGTACATAAAGTTCCTTTTTAAAAAAAAATTAAGTCCAGTATGCTATATTTAAAATCCTTCTTGCCAGGTGTGGTGGCACACGCCTGTAATCCCAGCACCCAGGAGGCTGATGCAGGAAGATTGCTTCAAGTTCGAGGCCAGCCTGGGCTACAAAGTGAGTTCAAGTCCAGCCTGAACTATATAGTGAGACCCTGTCTCAAAAAACCAAAAAATAAGTAAATAAATAAATAAAAGAAAGTCCTTCTTGCTTTCAACAATTGTTTCTTCCCTTTAAAGGGTTTTCATTTTGACTCCTTAAGTAGGAACTCATATCTAATGAGGACGCTGGGTGAGACTCAGATTTCCAATTGCTACTCAAGAGGAAGATAAGGCACTCCGTAAAGTTTGTAGATGTTCAAATATGGAATAGCTTCCATTCCTTAAATCGCCTTTTGATGAGAAGCGGATAATGACAAAATGATTGCAGGTACAGGCCTGCAATCTCTGGCTGAGGCAGAAGAATCACCATCTGTTCAAGGTCAATCTGAACTACATAACAGGACCCTGTCTCAAAATAAACAAATGAAAAAACCCACAAAGAAGGAAACACATAAACAAGGCAAACACACTATGGTTTGCTTCATTACAAACACAGAGATATAAGGTACATAATGGTCTGTACCGTTTTTTTGCAAACAAGAGCCTTCCATGTGTGAATCCCCGATGTCACCTATCTTGTTGTTTCTTTATTTGTTTTGCAGTAGTGGAGGTTGAAATCTGGGCTTTTCAAATACTAAGCAAGCACTCAACCACATAGGACACCCCAGCCCCTATCTACATTGTTCTTTAATAAATAATGCCAAACTGGGGCTGAGGATTTAGCTCAGCGGCAACGCGCCTGCCTAGCAAGCACAAGGTTGTGAGTTCGATTCCCAGTATGGGAAAAAAAAAACAAAAATAAAAAAACAAAAACAAACAAAAATAATGCCAAGTCAACAGCAACTCCTTGACTTCTGGACAAAGGCTCTATTATGGGTTAACTTGCAGGGTACAGCGTGTATGGCCCAAGGGAAGGCACAGCTCAACTCCAACGTTTGTACCATGTCATGAGAAAAAGTATCATGAGTTTCTGGAGTGAAAAAGACCAATAAGCTTCCTGTAAATTGTCAGACATACATTTACTACACTGAAGAAATCTGGCAGACAATTGCCTAATCTTCACCCAAGGAAAAGGAGAAAAAAGTGGTTCTGGGAAATATCAGTTCTCTTTCCTTCCTTCTCAGCTCTGATGAAAAAAGGGGAAAAAAAAAAAAAAAAAAAAAAGCACTCAAAATGAGAGCGAAAAAATATTCCCAGTTGCAAAAAGCAACTCAGAACATTTTTAAATGCTGAGAGTTATGTAGACAGAAAAAGTGGGATTTCTATTCACTGATTAATAACTGTTTTTTTTAGTAGTTTGGTTCATATATAAAATATTGACCTAAGTTCTAATCCCTCGTCTGCCACTACCTACCTGCCTAGCCACAGGACCATAGGAGAAGTATTTGGCCATTTTGTTTCCTCAAATGCTGTGCATACTTGATCTGGGACACTGCTGAGAGGTAAACAGTGCAGAGTAATTAATACATATTAACTGACAACATGTGCAAAAATGACTCCAGCAGGATAGCAAGTTCTGGGAAATGAGTCACCCACCACCTAGATAAGTGAGTAAGGAGTTAGGTGACCTTTAACCAGTGATCATTTTCTTTGTGTCAACGTAACTATGATTACTATAATTCCATTCTCTTCTCCTCAAGTACTTCTTTTAGCGGGGTGGTTGGTTGGATTGCTATAGATCTCTTCCTTTGGGTGTAAGATTGTAACAAAACCTTGACATTTGTCTGTAACTGAACTTTGGTGGCAGTGGGTGCTGAAGATGAAACCCAGTGCCTTGCACATGCTAAGCGTGTGCTCTATCACTGAGCTACACCCCAGCCCTTGAACTGGTTTAAAAGGATTCTTTAACAAGAGACAGTAAAGCCAAAAGTTAAAGGTCTGGACCTGGTTTCCTTAAATATGAAATGGGATTAAAAAGTCCCTGCGTCACAGGTTATCCTGAAAATGAACTGTATGTAACCAGTATAGAAAGTACAGTTGGGGCCATAGACACTTTCCGCCACTCACCTGAACCTGGGCAATGCTGAGGCAAGCGCCACTCCCTGATCTTTGTCCTACGGTCTATTCCTAGCAAGCAGAGATAAGAAAGACAAAGATACCTGGGCCTACCTAGAGAGATTTCAAAGTGGAAAAACAAGACCTACCAGGGTCAGCTTCTCACACCTGGCCTATTGTATCAGTTAGACTTCGCTAGAATACCAGATTTAATTTAATATATATATATATATATATATATATATATATATATAATTTTTTTATAAAGTATGCTTACAATAGTTGCCTGCAGAGTTGGGTGTGAAAGAAGGCAAAAGGGCCGTATGCACACTGGTGAACCAAAGAATCCAGTCAAAGGTGAAAGAGCTGGAGTTCACCGTCTTGTCCTGTTGCAGTCTACATCAGGAAGCTGATGTGTTTTTTTTTTTTGTTTTTTTTTTTGGTTGTTTTTTGTTTTTTTCCAGAACCGGGAATTGAACTCACGACTTTGTGCTTACCAGGCAAGCACTGTGCCACTGAGCTAAATCCCCAGCCTCTATGAAGCTGATGTTTGAAAGCTGAAGAGTCTGCATTAGAAACCTGGAGATGGACAACCAAAAGCAGTGGTGAAGACTGAAACTCCACCAAAGCAGCAGAAGCCAGACTCCATTCCCTTTTCATTCTATCCATGCTAGAAGCCTATTGGTTGGTGCTACTCACACCCCAGGGTGGACCTTCCCTCTCTGGTATGTCCATCATTCGGTGACACCCAGAACTGGGCCAAACCAATCAGCTGAGTGTTTCTTTTTTTTTTTTTAAGGAGTCTGGTTTTTTGTTGGTTTGTTTCTTTTTGTTTTTGTTTTTCTTCTGGTACCAGGAATCGAACTCTTGACCTTGCGCTTGCCAGGCAGGCGCTGAGGTGAGTGTTTCTTACTCAAATCAACACAGCAGTTAACTATCACACCTATGGTAACTTTTCTTCACTTGGAACTCATGAAATGTTCATGTATATGGACTGCGTCTCATACATCTGATTATACCAGGATGAATTATGGGAAAAGACAGGATATTTGATACAATAGATACAGATGACATGATTCAGCATACTATCAATCACGTTGTTCGTCAAGAACACTGGGTCTGGAAGATCCAACGGGAGCTACCCTAGACAGGGCACAACATTTTAAATTCTTAAACCCTACATATTTAATGTTATTTTCCTTTCCACTAGTTCAAGGCTACTCACACTGAGCATACCACCCTCTACCAAAAATTCATTAAACTTTGTTGTTTTTTTCCTTATCATAACGTGCAATTTTTTTTTCCTTACCATCACACACAGGAATTTAAAAACCCATCTGGACCCCATCATCCATGGCAAAAGAATTGCGTCTGATGCTGGAATCACTACATGTGAGCTATAACTTTTAGGGGTATAATGAGGAGACTGGACAAGGTGTTCTCTTTGGCCTCTGCTAGTTCTCTATTTGTGGGAACCCTAGGAATAGCACCTGAAAAGTAATTCCTTTAGGTTAAATCTACAACAATTTCACTGGAAAGGAGACTTAAGAGACTTATTAGTGAGTGATAGAAAATACATAATGACAGTGGTGTAAATAAGATATGGTTTTCTTTCTTCTCTTTTTTTTCCCACAATATCTCTCATAATCCTCCTGTCTCAGCTTCCCAAGTGCTGGGATAACAGGCTATGATACTGGGCCAAAGTAATGCTTTCTTTATGTCATTACCTATCATTCTATAACCAATTACCCAAGAACTTAGTGACATTAAGGAGCAACATTTACTGTTTCTTAGTTTGTGTGGTCCAGGCATCCTGGGATGATTTGGCTGGGTGGTTCTAGTTCAGGGCCTCGCAGGAGGCTGCACTCCTTTTACCAACTCTAGAAGTAGTCTTCATTTTTAAGTCCAGATGGTGGTGCTTGATTCAAGGCAGTAAAATGGATGAATGGTGTGAGAGAACCAAAGAATTCGTACACACTAAGAAAGTTAGCAAAACACACCTCCGTTTTTATCCCATAGTCTAGAGTTTAGCTTACCTAGTTGCAAGGAAAAGTGGGAGGTATGCTTACATGTCATATCTGGGTGTTATTTTAATTGAAATGTTAAGCTGATCAATTCTCTGATGAATGTGATATGCATATAGCAGTGATTCCCATTATTTGGAGTTACCATGTTCTGTCAAATTGTTTGATTTCATGGAACCCTCTTTTCAAAAACTATATGATGGCATATATTTATTTCAAAACTAGTTCACTTTTGAGGGTTCGAGAGAAGAAGAGCAGCATGCGTGGTTCAGCGGTAGAATTCTCGCCCGCCAAGAGAAGAGCAATGTGTTAGATGCCTGAGCTCAGAGTCAGACAGATTTAAATTCCCACCCCAGCTTCATTTTTACCTTAAATGTAAACCCTGGCAAATGACCCATTCTCTCGGAAGTTCTGATTCTTCACCTACAAATGAGGAGAAATAGCAATGCATACCTCATTTATGAAAGTTAACTGAGTTAATAAGTATAACAGGCTTTCTCACAGTGCCTGGCATACAAAGTATTCAATATTACCTTTTAAATTATTATGTACATTAAAATAATAATAATATTCTAAGAGATCATGACAGATGTTTTGTTCCTTTGCAAAATCTAGGTTTAAACAAAAAAAAAGAAACATCTAGGTTTAAAATCATTGATAATTAAATAAGGAAACAAGCTCAATTTGGATAATTCAGGTGAGACTCTTTATAATTTCCAACCCAAAATATTGAAATCCTTTTCCTCAATAGTATTCTGGAGGGAGTTAAAATTGTATCAGTCCATTGTCTTTATGTAATATAAATATTCCTAGATCACTGACATTGCAGTAAGCTATACATTTTTTGTAAAGGTGCTCTTGTCAAGATGAAGAATAGAAGAGTGAATGAATTTCTGGCTTAATAATTTAATTCTCACAAAAAGTGTAAGTATGCACAATGATTACTACCAGGTCTTTTGTCAGAATAATGCTTCGATAGCTGAACAATTGACCCATACAAGAAAAATAGTAGGTCATTGTTATGGCTTGTATCTAGATGTCCCCCCAAAGCCTCATGCAGTCATAGGCGCGGGTTTTTGGAGGTGGCAGGATCTAGAGTGTGTGATGCTGGGATTAAGGGTGGGATGCTGGGATTGATACACAGTACGATGCTAGGATTAAGGGTGTCCCACCATGGGTGTGAGTGCTACCCGAATAGAGTAGAAAGGGTAGAAAGCTGCTTGGCACTTGCTGCTGACTGTTTGCTACTTCTTCACTACTTTGTGGCTTTGTTGCTTTTTGCCTGTCATGAACTATGTCTCCTCCGTACGCCCCTCTGCTATGCCACCCTGCCTGGGAGCTGGCCAACTATGAACTGAAACCTCTACAAACTGTGAGTTACAGTAAGTTTTTCTTCCTCTAACTTCAAGTGTCAGGTATTTTGTCTCAGAATGAGAAAAGTGACTAAGACAGTCATATTGACCCAGTTCACACGGTGAGCGATGAATAAGAGATGATTGTGAAATACGTACCGAATGCAAATGTCTAATTTGGGTTAGCTATAGGACGGGCTGAATTAAAAGGAATGCTATTAATCATAAAGAACTACAGGTTTATACATGTTTAATCTTGCCAGTCTCCTCCTGAACATTCCTAAGAAATGATGGTCCTTCTTCTACATGCAGCGTAACACTTGTATGAGCTTTCTCTCCAAAGGTAAAGCTGTATTATGCATTGATGAACGTCATCGGTTATTTAAAGAGTAACTCAATACCAGGTACCACATTATCTCACAACTTTGTGAAGCAGAAGTAGGTCCTGTTGACCCAATTTTACAGATGAGGAACCAAAGTTCAGAGAGGCAGAAGTAAGATTTGAAGCCAGCACTCTCCTTGCACAACTATCGCACATTTAGTTTCTGTTAAAAAACAAGTCTGACCCTTTAACCTTGCTCGGCATTTCATCAGGAGAAAGGGGCATAAAGTGGAAAACAATGACAACAGACAAAGAGGCAGAGTATACATTGTTTCATGGTTCTTAGCTACATGCTTATCCTCAGCAAAATTGACAACAACAGATATGAAATAGTATATAAGGAGTAATCAATTATGGGATTTGTCGTAGTTTGGGGGTTTTTGCAAGGAAAAACAATATAATACAGGACACATATTTTATAAGATTATTTTACAATAGTCACCTAAATAATCATATACAAAGAGTGCAGGAAGTACCGGAGAAAAACCAAAACCAAAAAAACAAAGAGTGCAGGAAATCTGTCCATGCACCAAAGACCAAAGAATCCACCCAAGAGACTGGATCCCATGCCGTTATCCTGCATGAGTTCAGCTGAAGACCTAGAGCCCATAACAGTGCCTCCTATGAGTCCAGCTGGAGGCCTAGGGAAAACGGCAATGTCTCATGCACGTCTGTTTCATGGATCTATGCTGGGAAGGCCAAAAGGTCAGTGGTGGAAGCTGGAAAGTCTGTACCAGCGAGATGAAGGATCTGTGCCAGCAGGCTGAGGGATCTGAACTGGAGCCAGGAAGCAATGCTCAATGTATGAACCTGAGCTCCCCAGAAAAGTACCACCGCCATCCTCAGCAACAGTGAGGTCGCGAGCTTCTCCAACGATGAGGAAAGCCAAGTTCCCACCAGGAAAGCCAACGTGACAAGCATCTCCAAGACGCTAAGCAGTGCATTATCTTCCCTCCAGAGCCAGGAAGTGATGCTTAAAGTGAAGACCAGAGCTCCCCCAAAGTGAACTGAAGCCAGTTCAACTGAGTGTTACAAGTTGGCCACCAGATGTGAATTCACCACAGGACTGGTAACCAAACTGCAGTAAAATTGAAACCAGAGATATTAGCCCCATCCTTCACAGTAGCCCTCAAAGTACAATCCTTGGAGAACTTGCATCAAATCACATCAGGTACTGTGATGGCTCTAAGACTTATCCTTGGAAATCTGATTCAAAGCATTTGGAGCAAGGTCTAGGATTTTATACATGATTCCTAAGCAACAAAAGTTTGATAACTGCTATTCCAGCTACTAACCTCAGTTCCATAATTATAACTTTTTCAAACATCATAAGGTGGTTGCAGAATTCATGGGAGTCATGGTATCATTTAAAAACACAGTAGGAGACAGTAAATACATTTGCCCCTCAGGGGATTGGTTCTAGGACACCCCCCTCCAAAATGCCTTGTATAAAACCATGTCAAGTTTGCATAGAGCCTCCACATACACTCCTGTACATTGTAAATCATCTCTAGGTGATTTATAATATCTCACATAATGTAAACACCATCTAACTGCATCATTTAGGAAATAATGACAAGGAAAAGGTCTACATGCAGAGTGCAGATAGGATGTTTTTCCCCCAATTACTTTCTTTTTTATTTTTAAAATTTATTTACTTATTTGCAGTAGTTGGGATAAAATGCAAGATCTTTGCACTGAACCACATGCCAATCTTTTTTTTTTGTTTCCTTGAGTCAGAGGCTGGGCTCCAATTGACAACCTTGTGTCAGGCTTGGAGCACCAAATACTTTCAATTTCATGGTTGTTTCAGTCTATGGCTGGGCCAGGGATGTAGCTCAGTGGCACAGCACCTGCCTGGCAAGCATGTGGTCATGAGTTCGATTCCCAGTACCAAAAAAGAAAAAATCAATCTATAGGTGCAGAACCCATAGACATGGTGAGTCAAATATTTAACATAGCTGAATTTAGATTAGTCTAGCAATAGCACAGACTATGAGAATACACAGACCTGATCTCAGATCTCTTCTGCTGCTTAGTAGCGATGTGCTTATGGGTATGTTTTTTAACATCTCTGGTCTTTAGTTTCTATGTACTGAAGTGAAAACATGAAGACTAAAGGCAATACATGTAAGTATAATGCCTGGCACATAGTACTCACTCAGTAAATGATAGGAATCTTTATTATTAAACATCTAATGCTGTAAGAGGCAGGATGAAACACCTTCATTTGTTTGTTTTTTGTAGTACAGTATCTTGTTATGTAGTTTAGGCTGGCTTTGAACTTGTTACGTAGCCCAGGCTTCCTTGAACTCAGGGTGATCTTCCTGCCTCAATATCCCAAACGCTGGGGTTACAAGTGTGCCCCACCAAGCTTGTGTTGGTGCAGTATCTTAATAGACACTGGTATTGAAATATTAGGGGGCAGAGGTTTCAGATGGTTTGCAATACTGCAGGGGTTCAGCATACAACACTATAATCAAACTGTCAGGGTCCAAATCCCAGCTGGTCCACTTTCTGACCGCCATCAGAATAAATCAGACCCTTTTTGCCTCCTGGGAATGTGGCCTGTGCTAGTATCATTACTCGGCAAATCTGTTCACTATGCTGCAAAAGGAGCAGAGGTTATATAGGTAAAGACTTTGCAACAGTGCCTGGCATATGAGCTTTTATAAGTGCTTAAAAAAGGAGGTGGAATCTGCTTGTTTGTGTTATTATTCAACAAATATTATGTGACTGTTATGTGTCAGAAACTAGTTTATGTCCAAAACTGAACTCAGTATTTCCTTCGTACTCTACACTTACCAAGCCTACTGTTTTCTCATCTTACTGCTTTTTGTTTGTTTTGTCTTGTTTCCTTTTTTCTCCGCCAAAGTCTTGCTATGATTCTCAGGCTGGTTTTGAACTCCTGGACCCAAGTGATCCTGTTGATTCAGCCTCCAGGGTGGCTGAGACACCTGACCTCTCACTGACTTCTATTGATGTTCATGTAGTTACCCTGGCTAGGAAAATGGTAGCAAGCATATTTGAGTGTGAGGCAGTATTCTTTTTCTTTTTTTGAAACAGAGTCTCCCTATATAGTTCAGCCTGCCCTTGAACTCACTATGTAGCCCAGGCTGGTCTTGAACTCAAGGCAATTTTCTTGCCTCAACATCCTGCATGATGAAAAATTGTCTTTTTTTTTAGGTACTGGGAATCAAACTCATGACCTCAAGCTTCCCAGGCAAGCGCTTATGCTGCTGAGCTACATCCCCAGTCCCTGAATGATGAGATTACAGGCATGTTCCACCCTGTCCAGCATGAGGTAGTCTTCTAAAGAAGTTTTAGCACGAAATTATTTCTATTCAGAATGACTGTATTAAGGATAGGCACTATTATAATATCAATTTACAGATGAAAAAACTTAAATGGTGAAGCTATGCACTTTTATCCAGTGCTATACCATAAATAAATAGCAAAGCCAGGATTCAAACTTAGGCAATCTAGGTTTATTTTATATATTATTATTATTATTATTAGAATTAGTATTAGTATTATTGATTTTTTGAGACAGGGTCTCACTATATAGCACAAGATATCTTGGAACTCACAGTGATCCTCCTGCCTCAGCCTGCCGAGTACTGGGATTACAGGTGTGCACCACCATGCTCAGCTATTTTATATTTTAAAGTCCTACATGATACTGCTTCTAGAGATTTGGGGATTGTGATCAAAGATTTTCCCTTTTATCATTCAAGTATTGCATGCAACATGTAATCCTCTTAAACATCTCTCTTTTTTTTTGTACTGGGAATCAAACTCAAGACCTCATGTTTGCCAGTTGGGCACTGTGCCACTGAGCTATATCCCCTGTTAAATATGTCTGAATCCATCCCCTCTCTGTTTACAAAAACATAGACCAACTTTATTTTCTACTTCTGCTGTCCTGGCCTTTAGCTTCTCATCCCCTTCCTTCTTGCCAAAGTAAGTAGTCAGAAAAGTATCTAAAACAGATCTGAAAAATGACTCTCATAGTTAAAAACATTTGACAGTATCTCCAGTTCTATCAAAAAAGACCCTAATACTTGCGTGTCATTCACTGAGGCACCCAGTAGTATAATATCTCATGCATAAAGTTAAGTAATTTGCATTTTTTAGTCATTGATATGAATGCGCTTTGCTCTTACCTAGTGAATAGTTTCGAAGGCAAAGTTACTATTTTGCTCAACTCTGTCTACCTGTATTTCCCCGGCTCCCACAGCCCGCAGGTACAGATGAGACCCCGTAGCAGTAGGTGACTCTTAACTGTACCATCTTCAAGTTCACAGCCTCCAGCTTTTGCAAAGTGTTCGGCACACTTGTGACGAAGGGCTTCCGGGTCCTCGGGGGTGACTCCCACAAGCTCCGTCATGAACCCACTCCCAGTCCAGCTCCCCACATGGAATGTGAACCCCATCTCTCCCTTCTCCCTCTGGACCCTAAATTCTCGGGTAGTCACCAGTGGCACAAGCACTAAGGTAGGAAAGGACAGCTTTCCTCTTGGTAAGAAACTGTGAAAGGAGTCACAAAGGAGGGTTTGTTCGGGCCCTGCGTGTGGTGAAGCAGCTTTCTATTGCATTTACTTAGAACCCTATAGCTCTTGGGGCATCAACCATGATTTCAGGGTCTGAGCCAGGGTGAATTTGAGGTACAGCCATGTCGCCATAACCAGAATCCCTCCTTTACTCCGACCACAGCTTGGTTATTGATCCATGTCATTTCTTCGCTAGGACGATCTGCCTCACAAGAGTTACCTCAGCTGATTCGGGAAAACTACGAGGGAGTCTCCCTGTAGCCATTTCAGGTACATCTGGTCACCCTGCATGCCTCATGCACTAAAATGTCCCTCAATCTGCAAGCACCCACGGGATGCTCAGCGTGTACCGTCCAAGCTGTGTCTCGCTCCTTCCCACCGACCCCTTTGCCTGCCACAGAGCTCTTCGCATCCTGCAGCCTCGCTAAATACTGTTGAACCTGTAGCGAGAAATGAAATGTTACGCCGCATGAACAGAGCTCGACTTTATCTAAGGAAAGAAACACAAATTGAGGATGGAGACTACCCGGCTTCTACTCGAAACACAAAAATCCTGAAACTTAGGGGAAAAACAGCACAAAAACAAACCAACCCAGGACCCAAAAAGCACGGCTCTTAGCTGAGATGGACTTGACTGTTGCCGGAAACGCGGCGGCCTTGGCCTGTCGCAGCCGTGCTTTAGCAGCCTTCAGAGGAGTCTGGGTCACAATTACATGAGCGGCTCAAAACCACATGCCACGCTCTGGGGCTGAAGCAAGAGGAAGCTGATTCACTTTCCTCACGTACAAATGCTTACAAAACTGCCTCAATTCCCTACCGATACTATTTTCTTTAAAGACCATTTCCTCATTTTGCTCATGTAAAACAAATCTTTTCAGTTAATTTCACTTTTCAGATTTTCAAAATACGAGGGTGCGTGTGTGGTTTTTTTGTTGTGTTCTTTTCCGATAAAACTATAGCCTATTAGGAAATGCAGTATTTTCTTTTGTTTTTGTTTTTTTTCCGGTACCTGGAATATGAACTCACAGGCAGGTGCTGTGCCGCTGAGCTAAATCCCCAGCGCCAGGAAATGCAGTATTAACAATGAAAATCTACCAATGCTTGCTAGGTTAGGCACTTAAATGGCAGGGCTTTCATTCACTGTTTTTTACTTGTTTGTTTGCTTGTTTATTTATTTATTTGAGACAGGGTCTTGCTGTGTAGTTCAGACTGGCCTGGAGTTCACTATTTATTTAGCCCAGGCTGGTTGCAAACTCAGGGTGATCCTCCTGCCTCAGCCTCCCAAGGGCTGGGATTACAGCTATGTGACATCATGCCCAGCTCATTTATTGTTATTCATCTTCACTTAAAAAGAAATTACTATAAGGAGGCACAGAAGGTAAATAATGCAAAAAATAATAAATAGTCATTTATTTTTGAAATCTAAAATAATGAGCATGCCAGGCATGGAGGTGAATGCCTGTAACCACAGCATTTCGGAAGCTGAGGTAGGGGGATCACTATGAGTTTGAGGCCAGCCTGAGCTACATTAAAATTAGAAATACTAATGATGAACTCAGCCGTAGACAGTAGAATGACGGTTCCAGAGGAAGAAGGTGTACGGCACTTGTGGTGGGGAGCTGTTGTTAAAGCGTATGATGTTTCAGCCAGAATAGATTTTGGGATTTATTGCCCAGCACGGTGACTACCGCCAATAGCGATGTATATTCCAAAGGGTAAATTTCAAACTTCTCACCATAAAAATGATTAGGTAAGTGAGGTGATAAAGCATATAATTGATTTAATCATTCCACATGCTGCTTGCTTCTATGGATCAAAACATCATATTTTGGATATAGCTCAGTGGCACAGCACCTGCCTAGCAAGTGCAGGGTCCTGAGTTCAATTGCTGGTACCAAAAAGAAAAAGCAAACGACCTCCAACACATCATATTTTACTTTATAAATATTATAGTTATGAAGTGTCAGTCAAAATATTAACAATGGAAAAATAACATAAAGAAACAACGAAATACTAATAATGGAAAGGAAAACAATACTTGTTGAATATTCTCTAATGTGAGCATTATAAATCATGTTGGTACTATTAGAAATGCAAGTAGTGAAAGCTCTGTGTTCTTGGTTTTGTTTCAGAGACAGGGTCTTGCTATATATTTATTGTAGTTCAGATCGGCTTTGAACTCAATATGTGGCCCAGGCTAGCCTCATACTCACATGGACTAGCTTCAACCTCCTGAGTGCTGAGACTATTAAGTGTGCACCACCATATTCAGCCTTTTTTTTTTTTTTTTTTTTTTTGTCGTTTTGAGACAGTGTCACTATGCAGTTCAGGCTGGTCTTGATCTCACTTTGTAGCCCAGGTTGGCCTCAAACTCGAACTTGCAATGATTCTCCTGCCTCAGCCTCCCAAGTGCTGGGATTCCAGGTGAACAAGAGCCAGCATGCCCCGCTCTCAGTTGTAAATAATTTAAAAAATCTCTTCCCACTATTAATGATTTGAATCAGGATAGTGGAATCAGCCCCTGAATACCTATCACAGTCTTTACATTCTTTTCTTAGTTCTTTTCACTAAACAAGTCCATGATCAGCCTAGGCCCTTCAACCTTCCTGGCAATCCACAAGAAAACATGTAATTCTTGATCAAAGTCAGCTTTTTACTCAAAGTCTAAACAAGATGTGTGCCGGTTTCCACCAATATAATGAGCTGTAGCTTTTTTTTTTTTTTTTTTTTAAATGAGACAGTTAAAGTAGAGGATAGGCTGATGAATGAAATGCAAAGTGGTTGAGATACTGTAATTATTGTCCCCTCATTTGGTTTCCTAGTATAAGATGCCCATCTAACTATCACCTTTATGGAAAAGCCAGTAACTGTACAATTAAATTTTTTTTGATATGATTCAATTATTTGTTACTGTGTGAAGAAATTTCATCTGTTATTGACAAGAAAAAATATCAAGACAAAAGGAAGATAGCAGTTATTAGTGCAAGGTATTCCTGCCTTCTCTTTATTATTACCATCATTTTTTTTTTTTCAATCTACTTGGGTCTTTAAATTATGTCTTACAGGCAGTATAGAATGAGTTTCTTAACCAATCTGAAAATCTCTAGCCTTTAACTAGGCCATATATAGTCAGTGGTTCTCGATGGGAGGCAGTTTAACCCCTCAAGAAATACTTGGAGATGCCTGAAGATTTTTTGTTTCATTTTTTTTCTAACTTTTGAAAAGTGTGGGCAGTGAAATAAAGGCTGGAAACCATAGTGTGCCTGCTGCTAGTGTATTTCCATCTGCTTGAAAGACTTCTTTTAATTTCCCCCTCTACAGATCTGCTGGCGAGGAATTCTTTTGGCTTTTGTCTACAAAAGCAATTTGTCTTTGCCTTTCAAAAGATATTTTTTCTGGGCACAGAATTTAGATTGACAGGGTTTTTGCCATGCTTGAAATGTTGCTTTACCGAATTCTCAGTACAACTGTTTCCTACCAGAGATCCAGTGTCATTCTAACCTTTATAACGTTGTTTCCAAGTGATGAAAAAATTTGATTATGGGGTATCTTGGTGTAATTTTTCCTTGTGTTTCTTGTTCTTGGGGTTTATTGATCTTGGATGTGACTTTAGTTTCTATCAAATGTGCAGATGTTTTAGCAGTCATTTTCTTAAACATTTTTTATGCTGTTTACTCTAGCTTTGTGCCGTTATAGGAATATTAGGCTTTAAAAATAAGGCGTTTTTTTTTTTTTTTTTTGAGACAAGGTCTCACTATGTAGTTCAGGCTAGCCTTAAACTTGCCATGTAGCCCCAGCTGCTTTGAACTCATGGCAATCCTCCTGCCTCAACCTCCTGAGGGCTGGAATTACAGGTGTGCGCCACCGTGCCCAGCTAGTAGGCTTTTTAAAGTTGTGCACAGATCACTGTCTATTTTTATTTTGGCTAGTTTCTACTAGTTGGTCCTTAAACTCATGAAACTTTTTGTGCGATGTCTAATTTGCCATTAATCCCACTCAATCTGTTTCATACCATATGGTTTTCATCTCTAGATTGGCTTTTATTTTCCAGACCTTCACTTACTTTTCTGGACATAGGAAATATACAAGACAAAGTCTGTGAATTTTAACATCCATCCTTTTTCTTCTGGTTACAAGTCCTATTTCCCTGCTTATTTGCATCTTTGGTAGTCTTTGAGTGGAATCCAGATACTGTGACTTTTATCTTTGTGGGTTCTAGGTGGTGTTGTGCTGCTATAAATTTGCTCGAGCTATTTTCCTTGGAAATGGTGTGATGTTTCCAGGTCTTTCTTTCTTTTTTTGGCTTTTTGAGACAAGGTCTTGTTGTGCAGTTCAGGCTGGCCTTGAGCTCCCAGTGCTGGGATTACAGGTGTGTACCACTACACCCGGCCCAAGTCTTTCTTTAAACACTTGCTTGGCAAGACAGGAACGATGCTCATTCTGGGGCTTATCACCCCCCCCCCTCTTCCTATGCAGTCCAGTGATGTGAGTGGTGAGATGGGGACAGACAGTGATTACTCTTAGCGCCCTCTGAGCATGATACGACAGCGTTTAGTGCCCTTAGCTGGTCCTCTTCTCGGAGTCAGGCTATTGTCTCACATGTATGATCAGAATTTACCCAAAAGCTCAGAGAACATTTGTCCCGGCTCTCAGGAATTATTACCACTCTCTCCAGCACTGTGCTGCCAACTCTAGCATTAACCTCTCGCTTTCACCAGGCTGTGTCTCTGCTTAGGGATCCCAGCGTGCTGCAGGTGTTCACCCTCTCTGGGCGGCAAACTAGAAATGCTCTCAATGCAGTAAACTTCGGCTAACATAGAACTCGGAACTCACTGTCCTCCATCAACTGGTGTTATCTTCAACAACATGGCTTCACATATTTTGTCCATTTTTTATTGATTCTGGCATGTCTCAAACTTTATGCATGGGTGCACATGTGGGTGTGTGGTACTTAGGAATAAACTCTAAACTCAAGGCTTTGCTCTGAGCAACATCGGTAGCCTGTTTTGTTTTATTCTGTTTTGTTTTGAGGCAGGGTCTTGCAAATCACTAAATTGCTGAGGCTGAGCTCAAATTTGAGACTTTTCTGCTTCAGCCTCCCAGAGTACTGGAATGATAAGCATGTGCTACCACACCTGACTAACTCAAATTTTTAAGCACTGCATACCAGAAAAAAAATTTTTGATGCATATATGAAAAATATCTGGGTAGGTTCCTTTGCTCTCCAAAACCCTGAATCAAAAACTTGAGTTATACTTGATGCATGAAAGATATGAAATATTATAAGTTACTTTTTTTTTTTTTCTTTTTGAGACAGGGTCTCGCTATGCAGTTTTGGCTGGTCCTGAGCTCACTTTGTAGCCCAGGCTGGTCTCGAACTTGCAAGGATCTCCTTGCCTCAGCCTCCTGAGTGCTGGGATTACAGGCATGCACCACCATGCCTGGCTCTACAGTGTACTTTAAATACTAAAGAATGATTATGAAACAATATTTTATTCTTTTGGATGACATATGACTTTCCACTGCTAGGTGCACCGAATGCAGTAAGAGTGTTCCAGAGAGGACAGCTGCCCTTGTGATCCCACATTGCAATCAACTGGGAAACAGATAGCACATTCACCCCATGAAGTAAAATGTTCCCAAATTTTTATTTGTATTGTTGATTTGGGACTATTGGTCTATGCTGGATTTTTTTTTTTTGTTGTTATGTTTTGTTTGTATTTTTTAAAACAGGGTCTCACTATGTTGTCCAGGCTGGCCTGGAACTCAAGGTAATCCTCCTGCCTCAGCCTCCCAAGTGCTGTGATTACAGGTGTGTGCCACCATGCTCAGCCTATGTTGGATTTAAATATTAGTGAAATCATAAGTATGTGATTCCAATTTTTTCTTACAAAAATATTCATAAAACTTTTCTTACTCTTTTGTGATAATGGGGGTTGAACTCAGAGTCTACTGTATCCTTAGGCCATTTTTATCTCCAGATAGGGTCTAAATCACAAAGTCACTAGATTCAAACAAGCTATCCTCCTGCCTCAGCCTCCTAGAGTGCTGGGATTGTAGTCATACAATACCACATCCTGCTCATGAAATTTTTATTATACTTCTAAAACTTTCTTCCTGCCCTACCAGTAAACTCATTTCTTTTCTTTCCATGTATTTTTTCTTTAAATTTTTTTTTCAGAGAGGGTCTACCATGCTCCTCAGGCCGGCTTCTAACTTGCCACCTTCCTCCTCCCCAGCCTCCCGACTGACTAGGATCATAGGTATCTGCCACCATTCTTGGCCAGCAAACGCATTTCTAGCATGTTAGAAAATGGTCAGAATAATCGCTTGTGGTGAAAAATTAATTTTCCATAGACCAGGGCTGAGGATCTAGCTCAGCGGCAAAGCACCTACCTGGCAAGCGCAAGGTCATGAGTTCAATTCCTGGTACCGGAAGAAAAGACAAAAAGAAAAAAAAAAAACAAATTTTCCATAGACCTACAGATCTGTTTTTCAAGTTCCCATCGTTTCAGCGCAAGTCACTGAAAAGGAAAGCAGTGAGCCTGCAGCCGCAGACCTCCTCACACCTGAGCAGCAGATGAAGCAGCGGGGTGAGGGATTTCAGCGAGTGTGGTCAGGCTTGTACAACCTTCTTCTGCCTCATTGCTTTTGCAGTCAGTCATGTAAACTGCAGAAGCATATAACCTCCCTCAGGTTTCACTTCCTATATTTTCTTCAAATTAATATTGACTTAGAGATAATATTTTTAAGACAAGTAGAACCAGCTGGGAAACAAAGCATATTAGTATAAAAATGATAACGATTAAACACCACAGACAAAAATAAGAGTAGGCCCAAATGACCCTAAAGACTTCCTTGCCTTCTTCCTTGGGTACATTTACTAGGCTTCAGGGTTAGATTCTACCTAAGCCCAGCTCCTGTGAACTCAGGTTGTAGCTACCGCACTTCAAGCATGAAAACACAACCGCTCAAAGGAGCTGAAATGTTACTATGTCTTAACCTCCCAGTCAGACTCTCTAGTTAGACAGGCGGAAATAACATCCTGACGGCTTTCACAGATACCATCAGACCATGGTAAACATAATTCACACAAAATTTTACAGGGGTAGAAAGTGTGAAAGAGTTCAACTTCTACTTATTACATTAGCTGTTTGACTATAGCAAATCCCAGCCTTTCTCTGCTCCCAGCAGCCTGACTTCTGCATCTCTAGTTCTGCCTCTTCTGCTGCTGGCAACAATGCTCAGGTGGGCCTCCCACACCCAGCACCAGGCTTACTCAGTTCAGCTGGGGTTATAAGTTGACCACCAGCTGTCAATCCACTGCATGCCATTTCCTGGCCTCTTCCCAGAGCATAGCTTCACTAACGCGGTCACCTGCCGACTGCTTCTCATTCAATCTCATTGACAAATGTTTTTCCACCTCTCCCAGCACTCGTGTCCACGGCTTGGTTAATACCGTTACTCCATTTGCCACGTCAGCTCCTGTGATGGCATCTTCATTCTTCAAAATGGTCCAGACTGCCAACTTCACCATCTTGAGCACAGGGCCAGAATTGATCCAAGCTCTGAACTCTATTTAGCTCTTAGATGCCCCAGCCCTTGAGCCGGACGCTGTGATCTTGTGCTTCTACCTGTGCTGTGGACAGTGGCCTGTGGTGTAGGTCCAGAGCTGTGGTTCCCTTCCTGCCTCCCTCCCTAAAAGTTGCTTTTGTTTCAGAGAAAAGCTAGCGTTCTGGATGTGTGCAGAGATCAGCGCTCATAGTCCAAGGATCTGTATGCTGATATTCTCTGCTTTTAGGATATGTGCTGTTGGGGAACCGCAGAGTTCCACCAGGCCTAAGGACAATGGCATCTGGGGGGAGTGCTGGGGCACAGCCACCCCTATGCACCTTCTCTTTCTGAGACTTTTGTGTTTACCAGGTGGACAATTCTCCAGACAGGGGCTGGGACACCAGGGGTGTTTTGGGGCTTTGTTTGCTATTATCACACACTGGAGGCTGGGTCCTGGTGAGGAAACTGCCTCCGCTGCACTGTGAATAACGGTATCTCCAAATCTAGGCTGGGAGAACATCTGCACTTACGTGTGGCTTCTTATGCTAGCTCTCTCACTTCCTGTATTGTACTTGTTTGCTTTCCTGTTTACAATACATTCCTGAGGCTGGCAGATTAACCATTTAATGCAGCCACACTCACTGACCTTGGTGTGCACCTTGAGACTTTGTGAATGGTGCTTCCTTTACCTCCTAGGACAAAATCTTAAAAAAAAAATATAGGACAAAAAAAAAAAATCCTAGTCACTAATGGTCCAATACCTTTACCTTATGAATGGTAAACCACTGAAGCCCTTGGTGGTATGCGCATGTAATCTCAGCTCTTGGAGGCAGAGACGGAAGGTTCAAGGCCAGCCTGGGCTACATAGTAAGTTCAAGGCCAGCTTAGACTATATAATAAGACTCTGTTTCAAACAACAATAAAAACAAACAAACAATAAGGACAGCACTCACTTAAATATATTTACCGGAAACTCTGGTCTTGTTTTTCGAATTACAGCTGGCATTACCTTGTAGATTCACTCTTTTGTTGCTTCTTTTTTGTTTATTTATTTGTATTTTGAGACACGGTTTTAGTATGTAGCTCAGGCTAGTGGCATGTACCACCACACTCAGATAATAATTACCTTCTAACTATAGTACTATTTTATCTCATAAAAATATTTATAAGTTAACTTCATATAACATAAATATTTTTTACATTTTTGAAATCCTAGCTGTACTTTGTCTAGATCAGATAAACCTTAATGGCTTATGAATCTGGAAATATTTTAAATAATATACTTAGCCACCATAAGTGGTAATAAAAATGGACATAATTTCCAGAATACCTTCAAGAATAAAATAAGTCAAAATATTTGAAATGTCATTTGTCTTTCTTATACCTTTTTATTTTTGGTGAAATGAAGGAAAAAACTGCCTCAAGGTATGTTTCTTGCTTCGCTTCTCATTCATATATACAGACTTTCATAGTTCATTGATTGAAGTCTGTCTCAAGCAATAACCTGACTCCTCAAAATATTCACACTAAAATTTTTCTTTTTTTTTTTTTAACTTTGGGTTGAACCTAGGAACTTATGCATTCTAGGCAAGTACTCAAACACTGAGTGTCATTCCCAGCTATATTCATTCATTCATTCATTCATTCACTCATTGTGCTGCAGGTGATCAAATTTATTTATTTATTTATTTATTTATTTATTTATTTATTTATTTTTTGGTCTTTTTGAGACAGGGCCTCTCCCTACACAGTTCAGGTTGGCCTTGAGCTCATTTTATAGCCCAGGCTGAACTCAGACTTGCAATGATCCTCCTGCCTCAGCCTCCTCAGCGCTGGGATTACAGGCATGCACCACCACACCTGGCTCAGGTGATCAAATTTAGGGGCTCTTTATCATAGGCTACATTCTTGACTCACTCGAGCAGGCCTTTTTTTTTGTTGGTACCAGGAATCAAACACAAGACCTTGCACTTGCCATGCAAGTGCTTGTACTGCTGGGCTATATCCCTGGCCCTCAAGTAGGCCTTGAACCTGTAAAACCCTTGCTTGAGCCTCTGATGTAGCTGGGATTACAGGTATACTCAGGTTTCTTTTGCAACGCTGGGGATACAACCCAAGCCTCATGCCTGCTAAGCAGGTATCCTAACACTGGACTAGTCATCAAGTTGCTAAAAATTTATTAGTGTGAACTGGGCATGGTGGCCCACACCTATAATCCCAGCACTCAGGAGGTTGAGGCAGGAGTGTCATTCGAGTCTGAGGCTAGCCAGCCTGAGCTATCTACAGTATGAGTTCAAAGCCACCCTGGACTATATAGTGAAACCTTGTCTGGGAAAAAAAAAAATTAAGAAAAATTACATTCTAATTAAAATCAACTCCTAGCCAGTGTCCTTGCAAATTTTCATCCAGATATGTGGGGGTGTTGGCCACAGGTATATATGAGATGGATATCAGAGATAACGGACTTCCAGAGCCACACACTCAAAATCTCCTAGAATGCATGGTTAGACATTAAAAGATAGACCACAGGGCCACAAGCCCAAGTAAGATCAGAACACATTGCCATTAAGGAATGAATGATTTGGCTTTCTCCTCCTCATACTCTTAATTTATCACTTAGATTGGCCCTAAGGTCAATGTAACAGACCACCCTGACCGTCTCCTGTCCTTCTTTCTATTAATAAAAAGTCACAAAAGCTTTGTATTCATAAAGACAGTTCAGGGCTGTCTTCATGAGACTCTCTTGTGCTGAGGGGTCTCAGTTAAGGACAGTCCCTCTGGGATTTCTTCCAGTTTGAATTGGACATTGACTTTCAGTAATCCCTCATCCTTTGCACTGTCATGAACTCTGACACAGATAAACTCACACACCTTTGAGGTAGTGTGGTGGCACGCCATCTTGTTCAAAGAAAAATTCATCATTTCCATAAAGTTCATGTATGGCAGGTAAAATGGATGTGCACAGCATGTCTAGATACAGGCTGTATATATAACAGTACCTTCAAAGAAAAATGATCCTATTAAACCTCTTGCTGACATTCCAACCAGCCACTGACTTCTGGTAAATTGACTACTGTGTCCACATTCATGGTAGGGTTTTTCTGGTGCCCAGTAAACACAACTGTCAGTTCATTGTTCCATAAAATTGTACTTCCTTAGACCAACAATCTTCCTCACAAACTCCTCATCCTTGCCTACCATGTGTTTAAACCACTCACAAAACTGGATCTTTTCACAGGATCATCTTCATCGATTGCATGTAACAATCTTGGGATATAAAATTTTGACTTAGCTCTTTCAAGAATGTGCCCTATGCTCCTGTCTTCATGCACATTGTAAGGCAGACTTCTGTGGTGAACGTGTGAACTGTTCCAGCAACATAGCTGAGGAAGGAGCACTTGTTACTGTACAAGGTCTGGTGACTCTTCCTTTATGCACATCACACCCAGTGCCATGTTTTTTGAACTTATCGTGAATCTGTGAAACTTTCAGGTGTTGGAGGTTTTGTTTCAAACTCACACCTCCATCATCATTGTACTTCACAATATTCTCAAATTTGAAATATCACACTAAAGTGGTCGTTTGTTGAAGTGATAACCATACCTCCGCCATGTTTTTTTTTTTTTTTTTCCTTTTTTGGTCTTTTTTGAGACAGGGGCTCACTATGCAGTTCAGGCTGGCCTCGAACTCACAGTGATCCTCCTACCTCAACCTCCCAAGTACTGGAATTACAGGGATGTGCCACCAAGCCCGGCACCTCCGCCATTTTATTACTGTTGTTTACATCATTTGTTGATACTGAAGCCTCAAAGGAACTCTATCTGTTGAAAAAACATCACATTATTTTTCTTTTCCTTTAGTGTGTATTCATTTTTGGGGCAGTCTCTGTATACAATTGCTGTCGACCTCAGTTACCCTATTGTCCTACATAGAGCAACAGAAAGGCCTCTTAACCAAATGCAGCCTAGAGAGGCAGAACAAAATTTAAAAATCTGTGTAATTAATTTCCCAAGTAATGAAATTTGCTGCTTGAGGAAAAAAAAATGTGGACAAAGTCGCAGAAAGTCTCAGAGTTGAATTCAACTTCTATACTTAATTTTTTCGGGTCTATTTTTAAAAATTATAACGAGATCTTAAATCAACAGAAATGTCTGGTTTGTAAAACACTGATGCACTTATTTGCAATGACGTACTGCCAACCGAAAGAGACACACAGGACTAGAATGACTTTTAAAGATGATCCAGCACTCTAAGTAAACATGGCAAACGCCGTTACACATCTCTCCCACAGGCTGAGCAGCGCTTGGGAGCGGGCAGTCTCTGCGGGAAGGTTGGCGTCCAGGATGACCGCGCCCCACACAGGGCTTCTTCCCTCAGCGGCCTCTTCTCTCTTTGTCGCAAGCCGACTTCACCACTTTGTGGCAAGCCGACTTCCGACCAAAGACGGTTACCGCCAATTTGTTGAAGCAAATCCTGCGAGATTAGGAAATGCCGCGAGAACTTTGTGGAAGGAAGAGTTTAAAAGCATCTCCGCCTACTGCCTACGGCCCCAGGTTCGCGCATGCGTAGAATGCCACTACAGTGTTTTTCCGGATGGAGATGGGGTTTTCTCAGGTTAAGCCGGAAGTGGAGTTGGACTAGGAGAAAGGCTCGACCCTGGCGGGAGTGCGCCGGAGTTCGCTAAGGCGGGACATTCCAGGGTTCATTGTGGGTATACACGTTCTGGTTTTGCTGAAGGGACGAATTGAAGTCACGGTGGAGGATGGCGGCAGCTGTGGGGAGATGAGGGGAGATTGTCTGTGATCGCCTGAGCGGTCGGTTCCGTGAATCCCTGGTTGCAATCCTTTAGGAAGGGAGGACGGTAATCTCCGGGTAAGAGGATCACCTTGTCATAGACCTAAAACAGGTACCTGGATTCCTACCTTTAAGGCCTCCTGCAGTAATGTGTGGGTACTGCAATACGGGAGACAAAGGGGAGTAAAGAGATGGAAGCAATTTTAAATTCATAGTTTTGTGACAGGTTTTCACTGCCTTCGGGAAAGCACAGACACTTATAAATGCTTTTTAAAAGTACACTTTTAGAAAAAAAGGATGAAGTTTCGTGTACTTCCCACCTAAGTGGAGAAATAAATGATTATATAAGTAATTGAACGTCTTTGTCAGCTCTGCCCCATTCTATTCTGTTCCCTCCGAGCCTTTTGCCCATGGTAACCACTCTCCCAAAGCACCTCCATGTTTTAATTTTTAATTACTGGCCAATGCTGTTTTGCATAATTTTAGCAATCAGTAGTATATATTGTTTGCAGCTCCCTTGTTTACTTAATGTTATTTTATGATACTGTTATATAGCTCTGCTTCATTCATCATAATAGCTGAACAGGTATTCTTTTATGTTATTATATAAACATCTGTCTTGTTTTGTATCCCCAGTGTTGAGGTGTACTTAACTGTTAGGTGATTAGATGAGTGGTATAGCATTTGAGCTAAATCATACTAAATGAAGAGGATTTCAAATGTCTGAGAAGGCAGGAAAAGTGTTTTGGCCAAAAGAAATAGTAGTCAGAACAAAAACAGAGGAGACATAAAATGTTTCAGAAAGTTCCACAGTTTTAGAGCTAAAAATATAGAATATATGGAGATAGTGTGATAAAAGAGAAACCTGGAAGGACAAGGCTTAGTTTGAAAAGATGTTATCCTGAGGCATTTCCACTAGCTCAGCTCTGTTAGAAGGTTTTGAATTATGAGGAAACTGATCACATTTTTTGATGATATTCTTAGATAATATTTATAGTGCTTGGAGCTACATTTTAGCATGTGCAAGATTAGTCTCAGGGAATTAGAGACTACTTATTAAGCATTACAACAGTAATTGTCATTACATTAGGCATTTAAGGCAGCCGTGCAGATTCACTTAAAATCATAAGACATTTTCCTAGTCCACTCAATGTTAAACTTTCCTGTTATTTCATACTTTCTTTGCTCAAACTTGCCACATTTTCTGTTTCTGCCTACCACTTAGATAGTACCTTGCATCCATTTATAATTAAAAAATGACATTTTCATGCATTTATACAACATTTATGAGATCCTTACTTTAATGTATTTCTTGGTTACTTTTCTCATTACTGAGATAAAATACCCAGCATTCGAAGTTAAAGGGGGAAAGGTTTATTTAGTTCAGTTTGTCGAGGTTTCAGTCCATAATTAGCTGGCTCCCATGCAGGGTGGCTTGGCAGAGAGACAGTGTAGAGGAAAAGCACTTCATGGCAGGCAGAAGACAGCAGAAGCAAGCATGCAAGGGACCTTAACAGCATCTTTCTGCCTGTTTTATATTTTATGTAGACTACTGGAGTTAGGGTGGTGCCAGACCAATCAGTGGACTGATTTAGTAGTCACACACTCTTAATCCTAGCATCACACACCCTATATCCAGCCACCTCTGAAAAAGCCACACATATGAGTGCATGAGGCTTTGGGGGGACATCTAGACACAAGCCATACGTATACCATCAATTATTTGTAGGTGAATTCTGATTTAAGCAGGATATTAAGCCTTACAAGAATATTTTTAAAGTATAACAGTAATTGAAGCATAATCAATTATAAACTGTCAAGGGGAATTGAGTTGAAATGAAAATAGTAAAAACATGAAAGAATAAAATGTGTTACAAGACAGTTGCTTCTGTCTAAATGAGTAAAAAGCCCATACATATGGAAATATAAATGAGATACTGGTTTTTGCATATGTTTGTTTTCATAAGCTTCATATGATAAATGTAAATATATTTTATATATATGTTTCTGTAAGACCAATGTTTCTTTAATCTTATAAGGAGTTTATTTTGAAAGAGGCTGTGTATTATGATCCTATTTTAGAGATATGTAAGTCTCAGGGCTGGGAATTTAGCTCAGTGGCACAGCGCCTGCCTGGCAAGCACAAGATCGTGAGTTCGATTCCCGGTACCAGGAAAAAGAAAAAAGGAAATAGAGATATGTAAGTCTCTGTCTTACATATTACCAAGTTGTAGAAATATAGTCTTGTAACATACTTTTCTCTGGTTGTATTAGTTTTCTGTTGCAGTGACAAAATACGTAAGAATTATAACTTAAATGAGGAAAGATTTATTTAGATTCATGGTTTCAGAAGTTTCAGTCCATGGTTGGCTGGCTTCATTGCTGTAGGCCTGTGGTAAGGCAGAAACATCATGGCAGAAGGGCATGGCAGGCAAGATATGAGGGGTGGGTCAGAAGGCAAGATATATTCTAAGTAGTGCTGCCAGTGACCTAATTCCAACTAGGCCCCACCTTCTACAGTTGTACCACATTTCAATAATCTCTCCAATTTTGAGTTCAGCAGTGGATTAATCCATTGATGATATCAGAACCCCTGTGATCAAATCACGTCCCAGAAGCCCCATTTGTGAACATTGTTGCAGTAGGGACAAGTCTGATATACAGTCCTTTGAGGAGTATTTCATAGCCAAACTTTTTATAGTAATCACTGTTAAAATGTGTATTATACATGCGGTACTATAGGTCTCACTGATTTTCTTATTTTTTGCAAATACATTCATTGAGTACCTACCGTGTGCAAGCACTATTTGAGAATCAGGTAGATAAAAAGATTCACTAGTGGAAAATCATTAACCTTAAGCATGTTAATGTACCTTCCTATGTGAGAAACTTTCAACTACAAGTATTTGGTAACCTTAGTTGGAATTCTCTCCTAAAGGGTGGTTAAGCCCGGGGATAGCTGAAGAAAGAGCCTTCTCCCTCTGAAATGTGGTCATACATACACAACTGCCAACCTCTGTACACAGATCTTAAGCATCAGGGCACATATTTATAAGGTTGTAAAGTTTTGGCCAGAAGGGACCTGGCCTAGCAGAACCTATCTGGGTTACGGAACCATACTGTGTACTTGCTTGCATTCTAGTATGTGTATACTCTGACTTATACTGAGTTCTAACTGAACATATCTTTGTTTAAATTAAAGTCCAGAATTTATAGTTCTGCCAGAGTCTTAGGTTTGAACTTACTCCTCAGACTTCTTTGGCTTTCTTTTAAGGCTCCTGTCAGAGACATAAGTAAAGAAAGAGGGCAAACAAAAGATTATTGCATATTTTATTTAACACTGTTTATCTTTAGCTGTGTGAGGTAAATATCAGTAAAACATGTAGGGAGAGAAAGGTGGCAGAAAGACAGAACTGTAGTGGTGTGAGATTACTTGGTAAAGGGAAGAATTACTACTTGAGTATCTTAAAGGAACTTTAATTTATGAAAGGCAGAGATTCAATAATTCAGTTATTAACATTTGTTATATATCTGAGTTGTACTGTCCCAAGGATGTGAGGATTGCCTTCAAACTTTTCTTTAGAAAGCTCTGGATGTGGTTGCTTTCTCGTACAGTTCTGCTCTAAGATATTGATGACACATACTAGGCTCCGTCATTGAAGAGGCATCTGCCATAAATAAATTCTAGCCTTTCTGGTGTTTCTTGGCAGGTAGAAGACATAAAACTTCCAAAGAAAAGCTTTGCTTCTCAGACCAAGATTAAGTATTTGGAACATGCCATCTTGTAAACATCTAATCAAGATTAAGTCAAAGGTGGCGTCTACCACATCCTGAATTCCAGCCCCTATTTATACCTTTCAGTATATGGCCAGGTACCATATACACTAAGATCTCCATCTGCTTAAACACAGTTAAAGTATTTAACATTATGGAAAACTTTATGGTCTACAAAATTTATGGTAAAAAATAATAAACAGTATGGGGAAAAGAAAGTTAGGGCCAAGCTGTACAACTTGATAATCAGAGCAGTAAGGACTAACAGTGTTTTATTTTTATTTTATTATTTTTTTTTTTAACAGTGTTTTAAAATACACCTAGGATTTGGTTCAGTCAGGTAGAGAAGATTCTGTAGAGATGAAAATGACTGTCATGAAGGAATACATTTTTGTATTCTTAGTTCCATAGAAATAATGGCACAGCACCTATGCCGTGCAGAGGCACCACACCAGGAAACATGAGGATCATTAAGTAAATAGAGGAAGCACAATGGTCCCTGGAGGGAAGCATTATTTAGTTCTGGAAAGAAAAGGGCAGAGCAGGTTAAGAAGGCTTAAGCAGGTTTAGGATTAGGTAGTTTGAATCATTTTAGCTGGATTGGGGCATAAGGGGCTATCCTTAGTTACCTAGTTCCTGACCCTGAGATGATTAGGTCAGGGAAATATTGCCCTGGGGTGTCGGAGCCCAAAGGTAGGTATAGAGAGGGAGTTCTGGGTTGATCAGTTTGCATAGGAGTTAACCAGCCCTTGGAGAGGTGGTACTTCCCCCAATCCACAAGGCCCCACTCATTCTAGAGCATCAAGAATACAGAAAATGGAAAAAACAAAGAGTCCTAATAAAAGTATTACATAGTTAAGATGTGTTAAATCCTAATAACTGCCTGTCCCCAAGTGAGGTAACTTGATGGGTAGATGTATAAAGAAGGGATGAAACACTTATGGTAGTAATGAGCTCTCAAAACACTGTGATCAAGGAGAGCGGTACGTAAGTACTTCTACAACACACCTGACAAGAGGCATGGCCAAACTAAGGAAGTGTATGTAGGGAGTAAGCTACATTCCTCCATGACTTGCTGTATTGAGCTTTGCTAATACCCTTTGCAGCTCTTGATGCTGACTTCCAGGTTTTAATGACATAATTTTTCTATTTACCCATCTTGATTGAGGTGATTTGTCTTATAGAAATAGACTTAAATCATGTAGGTGTTTCTGATGTGGGGCTGCTAGCTGGATATGCCTGCAAAATAGTGGTTAGAAAGCTGTAGGCCTTTGGTCTGCCCCCCATGAAATTAGATATTATAAAGATCCTCATAGCTAGTGATACTACTACTTTGTATTGTGATGTTTAATGTCATGTCTCTGGTCTTATTTCCAGGTCAAGAATGCATTAAGAAAGTTTTGTAAAAATTTGCCATCAATTCCAACCTGATAATTGGCCTAGCCATGGAATAATCTCATTGGCTCTTCAGTAGATGTGGCCATAATTGGCACTCTTAAAAACTCTTCCCATAGGCTGGGCGTGGTGGTGCGTGCCTGGAATCCCAACACTCAGGAGGCTGAGGCAGGAGGATCATTGTGAGTTTGAGACCAGCTTGGGCTACAAAGTGAGCTCAAGGCCAGCCTGAACTACATAGCAAGACTGTTTCAAAAAGACAAAAACAAAAGCTCTTCCCATCAAAAAGTATCAGAAATGAAAGTCTACAATGTATTCCTGCTACTTTAAGAGGTTCCTATTCAAGTGAACAGTGTTTAGCAGATCAGCTGGTTTCTTTCTTTCTGAGTATATCAAGCAGATATACTCAAGTCAAAAAAAAAATGTTTTTTTACACTATGTGCGTGATCCATTAATTAGTCATGAAATCAGTTATGTGAGTCTCTAGTTTTACAAAACTAAAGTATACAATATCAGAATGTTTCACATAGATCCTTTGGCTGAATTTTGCATATTTTACGAACTATTGAGGTTTATTTCAACATACAAGAAAAGTATTCTGTTGAAAGGGATGTGGTGAATAAAATGCATATTGGCTAACAAATGGTCTTCAATTATTTGCCTATTGATGTCATTTATTTTTCATGTTAGCAAAGTTAATGTACAATATAGGTTTGTATTATAATGAGTTGCAATTAGTTATGAAGTCTGAGATAGTCAATGGAGATTCATTTGCAAAGTTTGAGTACATTTTTGGAGATGTTATCTAGACTGCCCCTCCTCCCCTTTCTGTTTTTTTTTGGTTTTTGATTTTTCTCCGGTACCAGGAATCGAACTTACGACCTTGTGCTTGCCAGGCAGGCGCTGTGCCGCTGAGCTAAATCCCCAGCCCCCCTCCTCCCCTCTCTGTGTTAGTGGCAGTCATTTACTCAAACAGGAATGAATAACTGTTAAAATGGATCATTTGTAAATTAAGAGAAAGGAGTAGTGAAATGAAATATACAGAAATATGTTCAACTATTGGATCCAAAAGTTTGAGTGTTGACGGTATTGAGAAAAATATTAACTCCAGTCTTCCAACATCAGCATCATTTGAGCCACATTTCAAAAAGAAAAAAGTTGAGTGCAAGGTGTTGTAATGACGGTTACTTAAAATATGTTTTTATCAAATGTGAAAAATGGTTTGAAAATGATAGACCTCAGTGTGTGATTTGTAATACTGTTCTTGCAAATGAAAGCTTAAAACCAGCTGGGTATGGTAGTGCATGTCTGTGATCCCAGCACTTGGGAGGCTGAGGCAGGAGGATCGTTGCAAGTTTGAGACCAGCCTGCACTACAAGAGCAGGCCAGCCTAAATGGCATAGCGAGACTCTGTCTCAAAAAGACATGAAAAAAGCTTAAAACCTTCAAAATTAAAAAGGCACTGAGAAACTCAGCATGCTGACCTTACTGATACTCCTTTTTGAGTATTTTCAAACAAAGAAAGTACAGTCATCAACACAGTTTATTAGTTGTTCTAGTAATGTTAGTAAAAATCCTTAATGCTATCATATTTAGTTGTATATCCTGTGACAAAAGACAGTGTAGCTCACACAGCTGCTAAAAAAGTTCATCTAGCAAGTTTGGATAAGATGTATATAATTTTTGATGGTAAGTCACCTGATCAGTTAAAAGCTATACCTAGTAATAATACAGTATCTCTAAATTTGTGCTATTGCAGAACGTCTAGAAGTAATGCTTATTACTAGGTTAGAGTCTGGTGCAGATTTTTCAATCCAGTTCAATGAAAGCACTGATACTTTAAGTTGTACAAGACTTAGTTTATGTCAGATACGCATGGCAACATGATTTTATGGAGGGTTTTTAAAATTTAACCTCACATCTAAGCCGAGTAGATATTTTTACAGAATTAGAAAAGGATATTGTTGGTCAACATAAACTAAAGTGAAAAACTTGTAATTTACAAGTGATGGAACAGCAAGGATCACTGCAAAACAGCAGAGTAATTAAATTGCTAAAAGTTAGTAAAGGTGCCAAATAGAACATTGTTTATACGTGGTGAAGTATTAGCTTCTAGAGAAACTCCACAGAATCTTATAGAAGTATTGAAAAATGCAGTAAAAGATGTTAATCTTATTAAAGAAAGCTCATTGAACAGCTGAGTTCAAACGTTTTGTTCCGAGATGGGAAGTAATTATACCCACTTACTGTATCAAGGAAAAATATCAAGGGTTTATGAACTCAAGAATGAGGTTCACATTTTCCTCATTTAGAAAAAAATCTTTTTAAAGATGTTAATTGGGTGATGAAATTGGTATATTTAACTGATGTTTTGGCATTCTTAATGAGCTGAGTTGAAAACTACAGGGGAAGAACAGTAACATTCTACATTGAACATGTCCAAGCATTCCAAAAATGTTGGTATGGCAAGCAAGGCTTAAAAGTAATCCACCTACCTGCTACATGTTTTGAAGATTTTTGCAACATATTGAAAAACTATTATTAATGAAGACATTTTGGAAGAAATGAAATCAGAGATTTCGTTGCCTCTCACTTCTCTATCTCAGACCTTTAACCATTTTTTTCCAGAAGAGAAATTTGAAACATTGAGGGGAAATAATTGGGCAAAAGATCCCTTTGCTTTTCAAAGCCCAGAGTCAGTTATAGAGTTAAACCTATGGAAATATTTTATGTTTATTTTTTTCTTGCGGTACTGGGGATCAAACTCACAACCTTGTGCTTGATAGGCAGGTGCTTATGCCACTGAGCTATATCCCCAGCCCCTATAGAGTTAAACTTAATACCTGAAGAAGAGAATGAATTACTACAGCTTAGTTCTTCATATACATTGAATAATGATTATGAAAACTTACCAGCATTTTGGATTAAATAGAGGAAGACTTTTTTTTGCTACATACAAAGAGTATCTTGGCCATTCACAGCAACTAGTTTGTGTGAGCTGGGGTTTTCTAACTTTTTTTTTGGCAGGGGATAGGGTGGTTTCCTATCTTAACCCAATTAAAATTAAAGGAAAGAAATGGATTAAATGGTGCAGCAGATATGTGAGTAGCGTTATCTTGTGTTCCAGAGTGGAATGAATTTATGAACCGGCAAGCACACTCCACATAATAAATTCTTCCCTAGCTTTTACTTCTGTATTATTTTGTAATGTTACTTTAAAATATTTTCTGCTATATTTCAATCTTTTTTTTTTTTTTTTGCCTTCCTGAGACAGGGGCTTGCTATGCAGTTCAGGTGCGCCTTGAGCTCACTTTGTAGCCCAGGCTGGTATCGAACTTGCGACTATCCTCCTGCCTTAGCCTTCCGAGTGCTGGGATTACAGGTGTGTGCCACCACGACCGGCTTTGCTTTTTTTGGTACCGGGAATTGAACTTGGGACCTTGCACTTGCGAGGCAGGCGCTTATGCTGCTGAGCTATATCCCTGGCCCTCAAACCATTTAATATAACATTGTGCATGTTGTACATAATACCTTTGTTATAATTAAATATTAATAAAATTGAATGATTTTATGTTCATTGAACAAAATGTGTTTTTGGAGGTCCGGAATTCGAGATATTTGAGATACAAAAGTGAATAGAACAAACACTTGCGGTGGAGTTTGTCTTGGTAAGGAGATAGACATAATAAAACAATAATTGTTTTATCTATTATTTAAAATCTTCAGGGGGCTGGGGATTTAGCTCAGCGGCAAAAGCGCCTGCCTGGCAAGCGCAAGGTCGTGAGTTCGGTTCCCGGTACCAGAGAAAAACCAAAAAAAAAAATAAATAAAAAATAAAATCTTCAGAAGAAAATAAGTACTATGAAAACAATAGTGCCAGGCGTGGTGACACATGCCTGTAATCCCAGCACTCAGGAGACTGAGACAGGAGAGTTGCCGTGAATTTGAGGCCTGGCTGAATGACATAGCAAGATCCTCCCTCAAAAATAAACAGTAGTAAGGGAGTTGAGAGAAGTATTGGACCAAATCATGAAAGGCTTTGTAGACCACTAGAGGACCTTTGGCTTTTTAAGGGTTTAAACAGAGGAGAAGTGTGATCTGAGTTAAGTTTTAAAAGACTCTGTCTACCCTCTTAGGTTCTTAGGGCTAAATTAAATGTTAGTTTCCTAAGAAGTCTTACTTTCCTAAAAGGTCTTAATCACATTAAGGTAAATTAAGTGTTATGTTTTCTCCACAGTATATAATTTGTAATCATTTTATTTAAAAAAAGGATCAGCCAGGTGTGGTGGCACATGCCTGTAATCCCAGCACTCACACTTGGGAGGCTGAGGTAGGCGGATCACAGACAGTTTGAGGCCAGCCTGGGAAACAGAGTGAGATCCTGCCTCAAAAGAAGAAAAAGAAAAAGAAAAACCCAGTCCCTTAAAAATTGGGGCTCATTTTCCAAGGTACAACCAGCTGCACGTGGGGTTGGAGTGCGGTGGTTTGTGTGTGCGTGTGAGGGACATCTGACCCTTCAGTCACCTGGGGGCAGAGCACCGGAGAAGTGACACTGCTGCTCGCTGCTATTTTTGCTGTGAGTAACAAATTGTGTCCAGCCCGGAGATTTTCAGCCTGTATCTATGTTGCTTCAGCAGAATCTTACCATTTTCGTATATTTACAGGTCTCAAGGATTAGGATGTAGACATGTTGGGGTGGGGGATTATTCATCCTGTCCTAGTCAACCCTCTGGCTCCCCAAAAATTCATCCCACAGGATAAACGCAGTCACTCATCCCAAAGTCCCACAAAGTTTTTAGCCCATTTTGGCATCAACTTGTCCCAGATCTCACCTATGTGTCGTTAGCTCAAAAGACACAAAGCTCATAAATCATTTAGATCAGATGTAGGTTTAGCTCCATTTACTCCATTTGAAGCAAAACTCTCTTAGCTGTGGATGTGGGAGGCTAGAAATCAAGTCCTATACTCCAAAACGGCAGAACAGGTGGAGGATAACAATAGAAATTTTCATTCAAAAGGAGAAAACGAAAGACAAAAAGGAGTCACCAATCACTTTCAAAGTCCAGCTGGGCAAACTTCACTACATTTTGAAGCCTGGAACGACTGCTGTGTGGTTTCTGTCTTCTCTCTGGAGCTCCACTCTGAATCGTCCTTTTTTTTCTCTTTTTAACAACACAGCACATGTCTCAATGATTTCATCAGCCTGTTTCCTGCCAGTAGAATTTCAGTGACCTGACAGCTTTTCCTTTCATCCTGTCTGTCGCTTTGGTCCAATTTAACCAGTGTTTCTAAATACAAGTCTTGAAAACCTTGTGAGTAATGAGGATTCACACCGTTAGAGGACTGGCTCCTCCATGGGTCTTCCCTTAATAATCCCATGTATTATTGGCTTCTGCTGAGGTGATTTGAAGAGACCTGTGACTCATACCTCATCCCAGAACCCTCTGTGTGATTGAATACCATTTTTATATTTTTTTAACACCTTAACTTTTTAAACTTTTCAAGCACTAATAAAAAGCTGTCCACTCTTAAAAATGATCAAGATGATAAATTTCACTCTTTAACCACAATTTAAATCTTTTATGAAAATGAATTTTTAGAAAGAAGACTATCTGGACACATCATTGGTTTTCTCTCATGAACAAATGTCCCTCACAGTGGATCTCTTAACTAGTATCTTTTACAAACCAATAAAATAAATAAATAAATAAATAAAAACAAACAAGGGGCTGGGGATTTAGCTCGGAGGCACAGTGCCTACCTGGCAAACGCAAGGTCGTGAGTTCGATTCCCGGTACCAGAAAACAAAACAAAACAAAAAAAAACTAGTATCTTTTACAATCAGAATACAGACATTCCTCACTTAACGACCTACTGCTTTAGTGACTTTCGAATTACAACTTGATGCTCAGACTTATGACCTGCCTTTTTCCCCCTACAGTTCTGTATCTTCTTTCTAGCACCTGAATGTCTTTTTTTTTTTGTACAATACACTTTGTTTATACAGTACTGTAATTTTTGCTGATTGTACTGTACAGTACAGTACTGTAAGTTTATGTTCTGTTATACATTACAGTACTGCATGTATGAGTTATACACACTTGAGAGGCTGAGGCAGGAGGATCTCTGTGAGTTCAAGGCAAAGCTGAACTACCTAGCGAGACCCTGTGTCAAAAAACCAAACTAAATGAACAAACAAAAACAGACGCAGAAAAAGTCATGCAAATAACAGCAAAGTTATCAAGTTGCAGTATCCTTTGACCATGTCTTCATTCTGAATATTCAGGTCTGGGAATTTAGCTCAGCGGCACAGCGCCTGCCTGGCAAGTGCAATGTTGTGAGTTCGATTCCTGGTACTGGAAGAAAAACAAAAAAACAAGCATTCTGAATATTGCATGCACTATATAGAATTTCTCATTTAGCGACTAATTCGTTTAATGACCTAGTTGTGGGAATAGAACTCAGACTTTAACTGAGGTGTACCTGTACTCAGAATTTACCAAATCATCAAATCCTGGTTCATTTTGAAATACTACCCTCAATTTATCTTGTCCTTTTACATTTTAACAAAAGTAACCAGAAACCAAGCCACATTTTGAACACCTGTTTGAAAATTTCAAGTAAGTGCACAAATTCCATACTTCGAGTTGCTTTCTACGTGACTAGCACAGATAGAAAACGGGCTGAGGGATTCACTGCGCTCCACCCCCTTGAGCTCAGGCTCTGGGAGCGACTGGTAACCCCAGACCAAAGTAGGTTCTGCCCCTTTTCTCTCAGATCTCTCTCTGTCTCCCTCTCTCTCCTCCCTCCCTCTCCCTTGCTCCCGCCCTCCCTGCCCCCACAAGCCTTTCCTTCCTCTGCTCTCAGGGAGGCCCACACTGCAGTCCCAGTCTCCTCAGTGCCCTCTTTGGGTTCCTCTGCACCTTGAAGTGTCCCACAGGGTCGGTCTTATCCGCCAGGCCTCATCCCTCCCTTTCTCCTGGGCGCCTTCCATGCATCAGTGTCCCCTGCCTCTGGCCACTCTCCCCGCCTCTCTCTTGGTCCCTGTCCTCTGAGCCCCTTTGCGTCTCTCTCGGCCACTCCTCCCGCCTCCCCGCCGCTCTTAGTGACCAGCCCAGCCCTGGGGACCCTGCAGTTCCTGCTCTCCGCTCTTGGTGAAGCTTGGTCTGACTCAACTCAGCCCTAGGAAGTGGAAGAGCCAGCACACACCCTTGTGAATCAAAAGAAAGATGTGCCCAGGAGAAATGGGAAAAGGACCCCGGGCATCTTACTTCACGTGTTTCTCGTTATGGATGAAGCTGGGAATCATCCATATGACAGACAGCCTTTGTCTTTGTTCTGTGCATATCCATTCTCAGCTTTGCCCATTACTCTTTTGATATTTGGGTTTTATCTTTGTCATGCAGAACTTTTGAGCTAAGCGTAAGGTAGGGTTATGCGGTGAGTGGCTCACATTTTCCTCAATTTCTCTTCAGCCTTTGCATCCGGGGCTGTCTGTGGAGGTTTTCCTTCTCTTTGAAAAGGATGCCAGGGCTGGTGATATAGCTCAGTGGCACATGTGCCGCCCTGAAAGGGATACCAAATATTTTAATCAATTTTGGCTCATTCAAGAGACCTTCATTCCGACGTTTAAATGCTTGAGCTACATTCAGCTTTGGTACATACATGATTGTCCCATGGGGGGTCATGGAACAGTCCCATCCAGTGGGCCAAGCTGTCTGATGGGACCATCACCATGTCAGGCCGTTTTGTGAATGTGTTAATTCACAAAACTGACTCCTTAAACTGATTGTCTCCAGGATGTTGCATCTATCTGTGAGTGAGAGCGAGATTGTGACCTGTGAATTTACTATTTGTCCTAAGTTCACTTTGCTTTAAAATCAGGATCCTTATAAGCTTCGCCAGGAGAGGTGTGAAAGTAAATGCGTATTGGGTAAGTCCAGTGCTTGCCTCATAGCAATGATAGTAATGATACAGAGGAAAGAAACTCTCAACCTGTTAGATGTTCATGTTCTCTAAAATCGAAGAATGAACTTTAGGAGCAACGGAGGTTAAGAGCAGAATATATTTATTGGGGGAAATAGACAGGAGGGGTCCTGAGTGGGTTGCCAAGGATCTTGCCTTTTCTAGGGATTTTTATAGAGCAAATCCATTAGGTGAGGTGGGTCCAAGGTAGGGAAAGTGGGAAATCGCAAGGTGGGCATGAGGTGGGACAAAACTATGGTCAGCCAATAAGATTACAAGTCTAATTGTTCAGGTAAAACTATTAAATTGGGGTCAAATGGGGAATCAAGTCACATAGCAAGGAGGGAGGAATACAGAACAGGGGCCTTTCCTGTAGGGGGCTGGGTTAGTGACTCTTCCTGGCTTTCTCAAGGTGATCGACACCTATTTAGAATATCAATCCTTGATGTTTATCCTTAGGAAGTATGTGGGTGTATTTGTTTCATCTTGTCTTGAGATCTGGTCCAGAGCAGAAGTGTCTGTCTCTCCCACAGTTGTAAGGCATCTCATCTTCTGCTCGGGCTCCTTCCAGGGCCTGGCCCTATCTGACTGCCTATAATATTTTTGTGTAACTTAGTTGTCTGTAACAGTAACAACTCAAGAAGTATTAGCTTTTGTGATTATTGTTTACTGAAAAGAAAACCCACTCGTGACTGGCCCTTGAGAAAAGTTGTTATAGTTTGGAGCCAGAAAAATCTCTCTTTGGAGGACTGAAATTCTACCACCTACCCACCCACTTCGAGTCTTCTTTTCTGCGGCGTCGTGGAGGATTCCATGCAAAAGCGATAGTCCTCCTCCGGTGATGTGCCCAGCTGTTTTGGTCCTCACGTGCGGTGGAAGAGGAAAGCCAAGCCGTGGCCTTGGGGCAGAGCCCGCTAGGGTCAGCGACTGGAGCCACCCGCCCCTGAGAGGACATGGGCGGAGCCCTCGGGTGCCGGCCTCGGAGTCAGAGTCCGCTCCATGGCGCCAAGAGGATGCGCACCCGCGCAGCTGCTGCTGCTGCTGACACTGCTGTGGCCGCTGCCCCGGGAGCTGGCGGCGGGCGGCCGGTGGAGCGGGGAGGGCACCAGCCCGCAGCTGCAGAGCGTCTTCCTGGGCCGCTGTGCGGAGTACATCACGTTGCTGAGCCCGCAGCCCGGGTGAGGAGTGGCACAGTTAGAGAGGGAAACCGGATCTAAAAGGAAGGGTGGGTTAGGTAAGCAGCAGATCTTGAAATGCCTGCGTGCTTGGTTTGTGCGTGCATGTGTGTGTGTGTGTGTGTTAAGGTGAGGTGCACCGTGGGTCCAGAGGTGAGGGTGTGTGTGTGTGTGTGTGTGTGTGTAAGGTGTCAGTCTAGAAGCCAGAGCTGGACAGCTGAGTTTGAATGACAGCCAGTAGGAGTAGCTGGACCTCACACCCCAGTACTCAGTCCGCAGTGGAAATTCCCTGAGTCCAGGCACTTCAGGAATTTCAGATCCCATCATCCAAACAACTGAAGTGTTCCTGTTTCTAACCAGTGCTGTGCGCCTTACTGATTTGTCTTTCTTCCTGGGAACCTTTTCTCTTTTTCTGCTTTCATAATCTCCTTTTCATGAGCCAGTTATTTTTATTGTGACTCATTTCAGGTAAATAAAAAAGAGACTAGAATAAGGAACATCAGTATTACCCCACCCAGTGTAGAAAGAAAAGAAGACCAAAGCTGCTGGAAACTGTTCTTAACAGCTAATGCAGAGCTCAAGGCGAGCGGCGAGCAGCGCAGGGCGAGCTTTCGGAGTCACCAGGAGCAAAGCCTTTCCCAGGACCGGGCACTGGCTCTTGGTTTTGCTTCCTTTTGTCCTGGCCTTACCTGGCCCTCAGCCCAGATGGACCTGAATAATAAGCTTGGTCCCACTTTTGTGTCTTAATAAAGAGCAAGGGCTGGGAATGCGGGGATGTGCGTGGTCCTTGTTCAATCCCCAGCAAGGAGAAGGGGGGAAAAAGGGTGCTTTGAAGCTGTGTGGTTTGTTAAAATTGTCACCTTCTAGTTTGTAACCTTTTCTGCTGTGACCTTGGGGCAAAACTATATTCCTAACTCCAAAAATTTGTGTAGCGCCTTCTGAGAAACATTCCCAACATGATTTCTTCCTCCTTTCTTTCTTTCTCTCTCTCTCTCTCTCTCTCTCTCTCTCTCTCTCTCTCTCTCTTTCTTTCTTTCTCTCTTTCCCTTTTTGAGAGAGTCTTATGCAGCTCAGGCTGGTCTTGAATTCATTTTGTAGCCCAGGTTGGCCTCGAACTCACAACAATCCTCTTGCCCCAGCCTCCCGAGTGCTGGGATTACAGGTGTGTACCACCGCACCAGGCAACATCAGATTTTTAAATCCATTGCTTGAGCCATTTGTTGTCTTTTTTGTGTTAGTAGTCCTGCAGTCAGCATATGACAGAATCACTTGTGAAACCTTTAAATCAGTGGAAATACTTCACGGCATATGGTGATGTCTTTTGTTTTATTTTTGACTTGTACTTTTGCGCAGGGACAAGAACTGCACAGCCATCTGGGAAGCCTTTAAAGTGGTGCTGGACAAAGATCCCTGTTCTGTGCTTCCCTCGGACTATGACCTTTTCATTAATCTGTCTAGGCACTCCATTCCCAGAGACAAGGTAATTACAACCGACTCAGATAAATCATTGCCGTCCTTCTTTATGCTGGTAGAAGTGCACAGGCCAGGAGTGAGGTCAGCTGCCCCCAGCAGCCTGCAGAGCCATGGAAGCACCAAGCAATACACTGGGGATACAGTAGTCTGCTGTACTCACTGGTGCTGAGGAAGCTTTGTCTCCAGCAGAGACCCCGGGTCGGTTGCCTATGTGTGGACCAAAGGTACTTTCCCAAGTCAGCAAGTGAGTACAGGAATCTCCACAAAAACTTCAGGTATGGCCAGAGCTTCCACACTGGGCCTCCATATCCTGCCAGTCTTGAATTACCTCCATCCTAACTGGCTCTAGGGCCTGACCTTGAGTAATTCAGAAAACCCTCAATGTCATGGGTCTCACTATTGTATTTATTGTACCAGTTTCTTTCTGAAAACCATGTATCTGTATTCTGTCTGGACTCTAAGGTTTAATAACATAAAAATTTATGAGAAAATCTCTGGAAATGCTTGCTTAGAATAGTACGTTGGCTTTAGAGACAGACACCATTTTTATTTCTCTAACACAATCATTCTTAATCTGATTTTTCTGTCGTGTGTTAGTTATAAAGGTAAGTAAGTGGAACCGTGAAGTATCAAGAGAAATAGATTATAAACATGGTTTTAAGGTGTCCACTGTATTTTGAACCTCGATGCCTCTCTTTTGGTAAAAAGGAGAAGCATAATTTTTGCTCTCTTCTCTCTAGCTTATGGGGTTAATAATATCCCTTAGTTACTGAGGGATGATCAGGTCAGCAATCTCCTGAGTGAGTGTACGGTGAAGGCTAAATAAAAAGAGGAAAATGGAATGATTTCAGGGCCCCAGGAGGAGGATCAAAGCCCTTTCACATAATTCAAGATTCTCTCAGAGCTAAGACCACGACCTTCTCTGGTTTTTTTTTTTTTTTGAGACAGGGTCTCACTATGCAGTTCAGGCTGGCCTTGAGCTCACTTCTGTAGCCCAAGCTGGTCTTGAACTCGCAACGATCCTCCTGCCTCAGCCTCCTGAGTGCTGAGATTACAGGCATGCACTGCCACTCCTGGATGGGGCACCTTCTCTGGGTCTCCCATATTTATTTGGTTATCAGAAGAAGAGAGGGGAGTACTCAAGAAGGGCAGAACCACTCAAGGACTCTCGAAGTAAGGTATGAAGTTAATCCACTGAAGAATGAGATGCCTGAGGCTATAGTCTTCATCTAGTTGAGATCTGATCCAGGTATCCTTGACTGTGACCTTGTCTTGTCCTTTGAGGCTTTCTAGCTTCATCTACCACTACAGGTTCTAGTAGGGATTAGTGACTCACAGAGATTCACTTACTTTTTGTTTTGTTTTTTTGGTTTTTTTTGAGATTCACTTACTATGATCCACATTTCCAGATAAGGAGCCTAGATCTTGGACAGATTCATAGGTGAACATGGAAAGCCAATTGGTTAATATTAAATCCTACTCAGAGCCACCTTGTAGTGGTCTCCAACAATAGCTTTTGTGGGCTCATTGATGAGCTCGGTAAATATTTACTGGCTATTTCTGTGCTCCAGGGATGGTGCTAAGAGTTAAGGATGCAGCAGTGACAAACAGCTTCACCTTGAAGACCTTCCAGTCTTAGCCCAGTGACTAAGTTGAGCACCAGATGAGCCAGTGAGCAGGGAATATTGTTATTTGTACTGTTACGTGAAGACACTGTTTATGGTGGACTGTAGGAGTAATGTTTTTTGAGGGACTTCACACTCCAGGAAATGCTCTCTATAGTTGCATACCATCCTAATTGTTGAGGAAAAGAACTCATGCTCTCCATTTTCTCAATGTGGAAACTGAGACCTGGGGAATTTACATGCCTTGGTCAAGAACACACACGTACTACACAACAGAGCCAGGATTCCAAGATTCTACCCAAGTCTTGATTTTTTTTCTTCTTGGCCTTGAACTTCCCATCCTCTTGCCCCAGCCTCCAGAGTATCTAGAATTAGATATTGCACTACAGCTCTGAGCTCATTGATCTTTTTCAATCCAAAAATTTTACCACATGTACTAAAGTATTTTGTACTACTAGGAAAACAGCCCATGCACATTTACATGATAAGCTTGGAATAAAGGGAGGCGAGATGGTAGCAGTCTTTAAATGGGTAAATAAAGACAAAGGAAAAGAGTTTTGTCATTCTGCAGCAAGCCAGAGTTGGACGAGAAATGGGCGGCTGACTTGTCTTGATGATACTGTGCCTAAGTAGTCCTGTTTGATTTTACCTTGTATTTTAATTTTTTCCCCTTAGTCCCTGTTCTGGGAAAATAACCACCTCCTTGTTATGAGCTTTTCGGAGAACACCCGGCGTTTTATGCCCCTGTGTGATGTTCTGTACGGTCGGGTTGGAGATTTCTTGAGTTGGTGTCGGCAGGAAAATGCCCCTGGTAAGACTCCTGCACACTGCAAGAAAAGCAAGAGCTCCTATTACCACGCATTTGCCATTTGTGCTGGAAAATTTCATATGCATTTATCCCACTGGTTCCCTCCAATTCTCTGAGGTAGATCCAACATGGTAATTAATAATGATAGTAGGTAAAGACCGCTTACTTTTTTGCTAGGTACTGCTCTAAGCACCTTATGTGAGTTACCTCATTTAATTCTTGCACCATCCCAAGGGAAGTCTCATGGAAGGGCATCAAGAGATGCCGGGATAGGCAGGAGGGGAGAAGAAGGGGTTGACAGAAAGAATTAAGATGTGTTCTGTACGTGCATCAACTCTTCATGAGTAATTTAATTATTATGTACTGCAAAAAAAATTATTATGCACTGCAAACCTGTGCCAATAAAAAGAAAATATTAACTAGAAAAAAGTCCACATTTTAACATATGAAGAAACTAGGTTGAAGAAGGATGTATAGCTAGGGCACAGAGAGCAGAGTCAGACGGTGTGACTCCAGAGCCTGAGTCCCCCACCTGGGGCGGCTCTGCCTTCCTGTCCCCCTTTCCCACCATGGGAGGCTGCGGCTGCGGGGAGGGTGAGTGATCTGTGCACAGCGTGCAGAATGGAGGCTAACTTGGAGCTGCCTGATGTTAATAATTAATTCTTTGCTGGTACAATCTTTGAAATGAAATGTGTTTGTCTATTTTATTTGCAGAACTCGATTACCAATCCTGCCCTATCTCGGAAGACTGTGAACACAATGCTGTGGATTCCTACTGGAAAAGGGCATCCATGCAGGTAGGCCTGCAGCGGATGGTCAGGCGGCTGAGTGTGTGCGTGACCTGTGAAAACGAACCGGGGTTCAGAGCCTGGGAGCCCAGGCCATTGCTTAACTTCTCTGAGCCTCACTTTCCACTCTACAGCAGCCTAATCCATTTTCTGTGCTCCATAATATTGAGAGAATGTAAGAAAATAATACACACACACATATATTTTATATATATTTATTTCTTTTTCTTGGGGTGGAGCGGGGACTGCGTCTCATGACACAGTTCAGACTGGCTTTGAACTTGTTACACAGCTCAGATTGAACTCAAGCCAGCAATCCTCCTGTCTCAGCCCCCTGAGAGCTAGAGTAACAGGCATGTACCACCACACCTAGCTAAGAAAGTAAATTTTAATGCAGTGTCCGGCACAATAAAAGCGTTCAGTAGATGTTACCTGGAAATAAGGACATTGCTATTGAGAGCCCTTCCCAGTCCTTGTTGTGGTCTGGGAAGTTTATAAATGTTATCCCATGGAAAAGTTAGTGGAACTCTAATAGATTAATTCCAATCTATCACTTCCAGGGCAACCCATGGTGAGAGTAAAGACACTAAGGCGTATTTGCGGTTGTGGGGAGCCAGGGGTCCTAAATCCAGCCGGTAAAGTGATTTACCAGAACAGAGGCTTCAACCCAGCGCCAAACCCAGCTTTTATGAATCCGAGAAGAGGGGAGTGGCTCAGGGATGAGTGACTGTGAGAGCGGCGGGAAGTACATGAGCTGGGCTAGGTAGGAGACCTGAAGGCCTGAAATCACTGCTGTGTGAGAAGAGAGAGAGAGAGATGCAGAAAGAGCACTGTAACCTGCATAACACAGCTGAGGCAGTATCTAATGTTTTGGGGTCGTGCTTTAGCTCTGACGTGTAATCTTTTATGCCTGGGGAAGTCCTAGCGTCTTATCTCCAGGCTCAATCCCAGCCCGCAGCAGAGCATGGCTCTCCTTCCTGCCCAGATCACACATGCTTCCTGTCACATATGCTTCTTGGGAGCTTCAGGGTGGAGCAACACTGCCCTGTCCCTGCTTGAAAGACTACACATCAGCACCTTGGCTGGACTGATATGCATTGCTTAAAGCTAGTTGAGGGGATAAGGAAAAGTCTGGCCAGCTCTGTACATATCAATACATGGAAATAGGGCCTGGCTTAGCCAAAATGGAGAGACTTGCTCTTCTTTCAAGGAGAGTCATCCAGGTAGTACTCTACAGTTCCCCCTTCTTTGCTCTGAAGAAGCTGGAGCAGAGTCAGTCACGGCTCTATGGCCTCTATTGTCACAGGGTTGTGAATCCTCTATGACACACTTTAATGAGAAGAGTTATAAACAAAGGAATGGGTACACTAATTCCAATATAAAACCAAAAGTGAGCAGGGTGTGGTGGCTCATGCTTGTAATCCCAGCACTCAGGAGGCTGAGGCAGGAGGATCCTTGCAAGTTCAAGACCAGCCTGGGCTATAACGTGAGCTCAAGGCCAGCCTGAACTGCATAGCAAAACCCTGTCTCAAAAAGACAGCAAAACAAAATAAAACAAAAACAAAACAAAACAAAAACAAACAAAAGTGAGCCTTGAGATATGCAAATAGATTCATCTGTTCTATAAAATCAGCAAACTTATCCCAATCTTTAATTTGGGCATCAAACATGGCTGTCTGTTGTGACGTGGATAGCACTTTTCTTGGAAGAGCATCTATATCCACAATAACATTTGGATGGATTGCTCCTTGTATATGTTTTTTGATCATTCCCCAGGGATTTAGGCTTTTATTGTATGGTAAAAGGGTGATACAAAATGGAGTCATATTGTAGTGACATTTTAATCCCTGTTACAATTGCAAACTTTCAGTTTGATCTCCCAAACTTTGGTCTCTAAGACACTTTCTTGGGTTTGCAATTTTATATCAGTTTGTTGCTGAATTTTCCAGGTCTCATCAGCAGTTCTTGTCCAGTTGTCTACAAAGTGAGCAGTCTGTACTGAATGATCTGAGGCTGTAGAGCCAGTAGCCGGTCCTCTGCACATTACATAGTCATTGTTTCTATTACGTCATGGTTGTTTATCACTATTTAAATTCATGTGATTTTTTCATTGCTGTGTGAGACTGGGTAATCCCTGCCTTGTGACAGACCTTGAGATACTGAGATCTAGGTGTATGGGTCAGAAATGTTCACAAACGTATGTGAGTGGAAGAGGAGATGCCGGGAGGCCCTGGTGAAAATGAGGACACAGAAATAGTCCCCTCAAGGCAAATCTATTGCTTAGAAAATGTTGTCACCAGGGTTGATATAGTTCTCAATAGCTGGTAAAGTACTGGTCATAAAGTACTGGTCATTAGCATTTACATTTTTTTCACCAGGGTTAGAGCAGAAATTAGAAACGAAGAGGGTTGGGTCCTTATCTCAGTGCTCAACAAAGGGCTGCTGAGGATGGAACAGTTAGTGTATGCACCAGGAGGCGGACACAGGGTGGGCGCCAGCGCCTCCCCCATCATGATATAGGGGAAGGAAACTCCCAACCTGAATGAACTCTGGGAAGAGTTTGTGTTCTCTAAAATCGAAGAATGAACTTTAGGAACAACAGAGTTATAGAGCAGAATATATTTATTTATGGAAAGAAAAGAAAGCTTCTGTCCAAGAGAGGGATAGAAGCCACCCCCACAAGTAGGTTGCCCAGGAATCTGTCTTTTCTAGGGACTTTCATAGAGCAAAACCACGAGGTGAGGCGGGTCCAAGGTAGGGGAAAAATGGGAAATCACAAGGTGGGCATGAAGTGGGACCAAACTATGGTCAACCAATAAGATTACAAGTATAACTGTTCAGGTAAAATTGATTAAATCAGGGTCAAATGGGGAAGCGAGTCATGTAGCAAGCAGGCATGAATATAGAACACGGGTTTTTCCTGTAAGGGGTTGGGCAGTGACTCTTCAAGGTGATTGCTACTATTTAGAACATCAATCCCTGAGGTCCGGGGCTGGGGATTTAGCTCAGCGGCAAAGCGCCTGCCTGGCAAGCGCAAGGTCGTGAGTTCGGTTCCTGGTACCAGAGAAAAACCAAAAAAAAAAAAAAAAAAAAATCCCTGAGGTCCATCCCTAGGGAGGTATGTGGGTGGGTTGTTTAATCTTTTGTTTTGAGGTCTGTCTCTAAGCGGAAGTGCCTATCTACATTTGCTAGGTATCTTGTCTTCCGAACTGGCTCCTTGGAGGGCCTGGCCCCGTCTGACTGCCTATAATATTTCTATGTAACTCAGCTACACACAACAGTCAGGGATATCCTGTCCCTTAGGTACTGTCTTCTGTGTTCTCCACATGTGCACTGGATCCATCGCTCGTTAGGGTGCAGGATTTTAGCTGCAGGTGAGAGCTAAGCAAAGGGTCCCCTCTGTTCAGGAGGCATTGTGTTGCGGTCCATGCTCTCCGAGCAGCTCCACTTTCTATAGGTGTCCCCTGGAGCTCAGATTCCAGCCAGCTGAGGTGGCTGCCACAGCCCCTTGCTGGGCCCTGGGAGCCCATGGCTGTGTCATCACCTGACGGTGGGATCATAACATGAACCCAGGTGATGCAGCAACATTACATGTGAAGGAGCCACATGTTCTACTTAGGAGATCTACCAGACATCAGCTCACCCTCTTGTACTCCTTCCACTGCTATCATAGGAAACTAATAACAGGGCTCACAGCTTTTGAGTTTTTGAGGCCTTAGAATATGCTGGGGACTGAAAGCATGAGAAGGATAGTCTGGTGTGTGCAGAGGGCTTGAACCTCAGCAGGTAAGTATTCAATTTGTATTGAGTTATTAGTATTATTTATTGTGATGCTGAGGATTAAAACAAGACCTTTATATATGCTAGGCAAGAGCTCTACTGCTGAGATACATCTCAAGTCCAGATATTAAGCTATCTTTTTTGTGGGGGGTACAGAATCTTGCTATGTATTCAGGCTGTCCTTGAACTCACTGTGTAGCCCAGGCTGGCCTAGAACTCATGGCAATTCTCCTGCCTCAGCCTCCAGAGTCCTGGGATTACAGGCCTGCATCACCACACCTGGCTACTATTAAGTTACTTTAATTGTGTTCTTCGTGACATAGTAGAGAAAAATACAATGGCTTTTCATGACAGAGAATGATAAATTATAGAAAATATACGTGAGAATCATACATATTCCTACCACTCCCTTACTGTAAGCCCTGTAGCATCATCCTCATTAGACCTCTGCATTTGAGGATTTAATTTTATTAGCACTATTTGGAAGCAATGAGACGTGGATGACATGGGCCGTGTGGTTGTTTTTGGTGCAGCTAACATTGGGGATCACTTTTCCAGAGAGCACACCCTGCACCATATATCTCAGTGATCCCAGTTCACTCTCATCTCACCTTTATTCTAGTATAAAATTTTATTTATTTGACTATTTTATGTTTTGTTTTGTTTTTTGTCTTTTTTTTTTGAGACAAGGTCTCACTTTGCAGTTCAGGTCTGCTTTGAGCTCACTTTGTAGCCCAGGCTGGTCTCGAATTTGTACAGATCCTCCTGCCTCAGCCTCCTGAGTGCTGGGATTACAGACGTGCACCACCAGGCCTGGCTTTATTTGACTATTTTATGATGCTAGGATTAAACCCAAGGCCTTGCCCCTGCTAGCCAATGCTGTACTACATAGCTACATCCCCGATGCTGTTTATTTATTCTTAACCTAGTAGAGCTCTTGCACTGCCCACCTAATCTTGCATTTTGCTTCAAAGACAAACACTTTTATCCTCTTGCAAATACTGTGTAGACTTTTGCTGATAGCTGACTAACATTTCAGACATGGGAGTACCCCGTGGTTGTTTTAAACTGGTTACTATATTTTGCTCCCCAAAGCAACACTGCAGTACACATCTGTGTGCGCAGTGCTGGGGGTGGCCCTGAGTGCTGTTTAGCAAATATTTCTGACCTCTCTGCTACACCCACTGCTATGGGTGGGAACTGTTAGGAACTGGTGATTTGTCACCTTTTTTCTTCCCTGATGATGCGCAACTTTGCAGATGTAGACACTTCCTCAGCTTGGGTCCTGAGGAAAACACATTGAGCAATACCCCCGTGGGTACGTGGTAAACGTGTAGTGTGTGCTTAAAGAAAGTGTTTAAAGTCACTGAGAGCCCGAGGTTGTTTGTTATGGCAGCTTGACCTAGTTAACTCCAGCGATACCATGCTGTGAGTTCCTATCATCTTATAATTAGAGTCCCAGACATGGAATTACTGAGTCTACGAATTTTTGACATTTGAAAGCAATTGGCTTTGCAAAATACACCAGTTTGCTTCCCTCCTACCCATGCAAAATGCCACATTTTCTCATGTTGAGAAATATCAATAAAAGAGAGGTTGTTTCTTAGCTGAAAAAGGGGCATGTTTTAGCTTGCTAAAAATGATTCTGATTCTTTCTTCTTGCAGTATTCAAGAGATAGTTCTGGGGTGATCTACGTCATGTTGAATGGTTCAGAGCCAAACGGAGCCTATCCTGTCAGGGGGTAAGAACTCCAGCACCAACCAATACGGCAGAGAGTGAAAAAATGTTTATTTAGTTGTTTTGAGTGGAACCTTAAAGAGAATCATCCTAATCCCCACGATAATGCTTGCCTTTATAAAGTGAGGTAGGGCAGAACAGTTGAAGGCCCCAGCTGGTGAGTAGAGCCTTGTCTATACAGTTAAACCAGCAGTAGCTCATGAATGCATGAATAAGTAACCTGAACGTGAAAGTTAAGGGCCCCACCAGACTCCAGCACTGGCTTGGGCCCACCTGGGGGCTGCAGCTGCTTCTTTATGCCCGGCCTTCCTCACCTTCCATCCTATAGTGGATTGACAACTAGTGGTCAATTTATAACCCCCAGCTGAACTGAGTAAGCCTGGTGCTGGGTGTGGGAGGCCCACCTGAGGATTGCTGCCAGCAGCATAAGAGGCAGAACTAGAGAAGAAGTTAGGCTGTTGGGAGCTGAGAAAGGCTGTTGGAGCTGTAGAAGCTGTAAGGAGCTCTTGGTTGTTTTGGAAGAGCTTGTTGTGCTGGCTTTCCTGATGAACTTGGCTGTTTTCATCCTCTGAGGAGCTCAGGACCTTGTTGGCACTGAGAATAGCTTTGGTTCACTTTGGGGGAGCTCTGGTCCTCACTCTGAGCATCACTTCCTGACTCTGGAGGGGAAGATGGTGCACTGCTCAGTCTCCTGGAGAAGCTTGTCCCATTGGCTTTCCTGATGGGAACTTGGCTTTCCTCATCATCGGAGGAGCTCAGGACCTCACTGTTGCTGAGGATGGCTGTGGTACTTTTCACGGGAGCTCTGATTCTTACTTTGCACATTACTTCCTGGCTCCAGTGTAGATCCCTCAGCCTGCTGGCACAGACTTTCTAGCTTCCACCACTGACCTTTGGGCCTTCCCAGCACAGATCCATGAAATAGGTCTGCATGAGATATTGTTATGGGCTCTGGGCCTCCAGGTGGATTCGTGGGAGGCATTGTTATGAGCTCTAGGTCTTCAGCTTAACTCATGCAGGACATTTGCATGGGATCCAGGACGTCAGCTGGATTCCTTGGTCTTAGTGCGTGGACAGATTTCCTGTACTCTCTTTTTGTATATGATTCTTTGGGTAAGTATTATAAATAATCTGATAACTATGTGTCCTGTATTGTATTGTTCACCTTGCAAATAAGACCCAAACCACAACACGCCCCCAGGGACCTAGTCACACCCTGCAGGCCACTCCTGGGATTCAAAATGAACCTGATAGGTTTTTCCAGCTCAGGGAGAAGTAAAACAGAATAAAATGCCTTTATTGTGGACGCAGAGAAGGCCACAGCAAAGAGAAAAACGTGGCTTCTGAGGATCTTTTCTGGGGTCCAAGGTTAAATAGCCCCAGGCTGGAGGCGGGGCTTAGGTGCACCCCCTGACATGGCAGACCAGGATTGGGTGGAAGCATGGGAAAAGGGAACAGTATATTACAAAAAGGGAAGTGGGAAGTTGCAATTTGACTCAGCAGAAGAAGGATGGGGCTTAGCACATAGCCTCTAGTGGCCAGTGCCATATTGGCTGGATGCCATAGTGACTGAGCACCATACCTCCAGCATGACCTCCAGCGCCATATTGGCTGGGTGCCATAGCAACCCAGCAGGAATTACAGCGGGGCAAGAAACCAATCAGAGTCTCGTTCTCTCTCCAACAAGAATCTCTTTCCAAAAAGCTTCGACTGAGTGAAATAGACTTCAAAGTTATGGTGGAAGATGTGTTAATTCTAAGATGGAAATGGTAGAAAACATACGTTCAGGCTTTGGAGGGCAAGTACACAGATCTTACATGATGTAACTGGTGTAAGGGAGTCTGCAGAAGAGCCGAAGCAACAACAGCAGGAGTCTGACACAGGGAAAACATCCTTATAATACGACTAGCAACCAAGGGACGAGTGAGCACTATTCCAGTCCAGTGCCTCAAGCAAGCAGGTCCTGCGGCTGAGTGCTACCAAGCTGAAATCAGTAACAGTAGGCGCAGAGATCCACCTGCATTTCCTAAACATGAAAGGTGAGCTGGAACAGACGAAAGACAAACTGGACCAAGCCCAAAATGAACAGAGTGCCTGGAAGTTTACATCGGACTGATAAATCAATCCTATTCCCCAGTCAGGACTTCCCTACAGTTGCACTGGGAGACAGCTGTGGGGGCAGCCAAGTGCTCGTTTCCATGCCAAGACTCAGACTTTTTGAGCAAAAAAAAAAATAAAAAAGCCACATTCTTATACTGTGCAGCTTGTAACGGTTCATGCAAAACTTGCCAGATGAACCTTCTGTTTCAGCTTTTTTCTCTGCCCCTTCCCCTTGCTTCAGAGGCCTGATGCCTTTGGGCGATTCTGAAGAAGAGACCTCCTTTGAAAAATTCCGCTCCTCGCCGGGCGTGGTGGCGCACACCTGTAATCCCAGCACTCGGTGATACAGGAAAATAAAAACTCCCAACCTGAATGATGTCTGTGACGAGTTCGTGTTCTCTAAAACTGAAGAATGAATTTTAGGAACAATGGAGGTTAAAAGCAGAATATATTTATTGAGGGAAAGAAAAGAAAGCTTCTGTCCAAGAGAGGGACAGAAGGGGGACCTGAGTGGGTTACCTCAAGACTCTGTCTTTTCTAGGGACTTTTATAGAGCAAAACCACGAGGTGAGGCGGGTCCAAGGTAAGGGAAAAATGGACAAAACTATGGTCAGCCAATAAGAACTGTTCAGGTAAAATTGATTAAATCAGGATCAAATGGGAAAGTGAGTCAAGTAGCAAGCAGGCATGAATACAGAACAGGGGCTTTTCCTGTAAGGGGTTGAGTCAGCGACTCTTCAAGGTGTTTGCTACCTATTTAGAGCATCAATTCCTGATGTCCATCCCTAGGGAGTTATGTGGGTGTATTTGTTTAGTCTTTGGTCTTGAGATCTGGCTTGAAGCAAATACCATCTCGCCATTTGTAAGGTATCTTGTCTTCCATATTGGTTCCTTCAAGGGCCTGGCCCTGTCTGACTGCCTATAATATTTCTACCTTAACTCAACTGCCTACAACATTGGGAGGCTGAGGCAGAAAGATCTTTGTGAGTTCGAGACCAGCCTGGGCTACAAAGTGAGCTCAAAGCCAGCCTGAACTGCATAGTG
>NW_004955480.1:8260227-8289869 GCF_000276665.1 Chinchilla lanigera | reverse complement strand
AAAAAAAAAAAAAAAAAGCAAAACAAAAAAACAACAATAAAAATAACGGATTTATTTGCAAAGAACCAACTTTATTTATTTATTTATTTTTAGCAGTTTTGTAACTTTATTTGAAAGTTAGTTCTCATCCACATTTACTGTCCGGAGATTTTTGAACGTGGCCACAGGGTTACCAAAGTGTACAGCTTGTTTGGTGAATCTTCATCCTCATTATGCTTTCTGGACAACTGTACACGGATATGATATGGGACGTTCCTTTGGCCCAGATAGCTTTGTTTTTTTGTTTTTTTTTCCGCGGTACTGGGGATCAAACTCACAACCTTGCGCTTGCCAGGCAGGCGCTTATGCCACTGAGCTATATCCCCAGCCCCTAGACAGCTTTGTTGAGCCTGGTGTCAATGTGGACATCTGGAGTCCCCATCTCCTTCTTGGCAAATTTCCGGATCTCCCTAAGTGCCCGAGGGGCCCGCTTCTTGAAGCCCACTCCATGGATGCGCTTGTGAATGTTGAGTGTGTATCCTCCAATCACCATCTCCTTGATGGCAGAACAGCCCTTCTTCTTCTTGCCACCCTTCTTTGCGGGAGCCATTCTGCCAGGTCCAAGTTGAAAAGCTTTTTTTTATGGTACTGGGAATGGAGCTCAGGACCTTGCGCTTGCCAGGCAGGTACTTATGCCACAAAGCTAAATCCCCGGCCCCAAGAACCAACTTTAATAGTCATGGCAGAACTAATAAATATTGGTAACATCGTACACATATGCAACCAGTTAGCTTAGGGCTCTGTATCACTTAATGGTACCTAAATCAGTGTGGTTTTAATCCATGGTTCTTTGAATGATTGCAGAAACTAAGTAACCTTAACTAAGGAAGGCACAAGGATGAAGGACTGTGTCACATTTCAGGCCTAAACTGACTGAAGCATGATAAACATTCATTTCACAGCTAGGTTGTGTAAGGATATTGCTGCAGTGAGACCCGCTGCATTATTTCTTTTTCAGTAGTGAACCTTATGAAAGCCTCATCCCTTCTGAGAGGCACAGGTTAAAAGAGCATTGTCTTCGGTGTTAATGGGGAAACGGGTTCCTCCACTGTATTAATGATTTACGCTTTTTGTGTTAATGATTTTGCTATTGAATTAAATGTGCCTTGAAAAAAAAGTTAGGAGAAAAAACCCTTTTGAAAAGTAGTTTGCAAATCAACTGAAAAAGAAAGGGAAAGAATCATATTGCTTTAGAACCGTGATGGCAAACCTTTTAAAGACCAAGTGCTAAAACTGCAACCCAAAACCCACTTATTTATCGCAAAGTGCCAGCACTGCAATTCAACCTGAATATCCGATGCTTGGCTGCTGGCGACAGAGACGGTACGTGTGCCATGGGTTCGCCACCACTGCTTAGAACTTTTAGGAATGTTCTTCCAGGCTGGGGCCCTGGGCATGCACTGCAACAGGGAAAACCAAAAACAACTCTCGTTGTCTCTCAGTTTTTTTGCAGATTTTGAAATTCCATACTTGCAGAAGGATAAAGTCACACAAATTGAAATCTGGGTCATGCATGAAATCGGGGGACCTAATGTGTAAGTTTTGGTGCTACTGATGATGGTAATTATGGTTTTCTTGGATATGGTATAGTCAGGTCCATTTTATGCTTTCAATCTGGGGGAAATGCCCTTCTGTTTCTCGTGTAGTTGGTAGAGAGGGAGATGGGTCCGACTTTCTGGGAATGCCACTAGCCAGTTTTGATCCCCCTGGGAAAGCCTCCTTTATCCAGCCAGGAAGTACAGTGTTCCTTTCTGAGTGACTTGGAAAGCTCTGGATAGGTGAGTACCTTTCACATATGTGAGGTTCAAAGCCAGTTTCTGGTCATTTGGAACCCAAATGCCCTCATCAGGGTCTTCAGAATCAACCCAAGGACTCTGTGATAAAGGTTTTATTCTCAGAGAACAACCAGCTCCACCACTGGGTCTCAGATTACCTGGCAAAGAAAGTTTTAAGATCCGTATTTTTCTGGGAAACCTCTTGAGTTTACACATAACTGAAAGCTGAACTCACGTGTCTCACCACTAAGGGACACTCTAGGCACAAACGCAAGACGAAATAAGGTAGATCTGTTTGGTTTAGAAGTGTTTCAATGAGCCCAAGATCTGAAGCTGCCAGAAGGGGGCTTCGAAGGCAAGCTGAGGCCTTGTTCTTCAAAGCACTGATCCTAAGTGGAGCATAGAATTGCCCAACCCCAAGAGCGGAGAGAGAACTCCAGCAATTTCTGTTTCCTACCCCCTCTAAGACTCACCATAAAATGGATGTTATTTTTCCATAGCTCTTGGGCAACAGACTGCAATAAATTTGCAAACTACATATTACTCAAGTTACAGAAAGATCAGCATTTCCCTTCCCTAGAGACAAATTGCGGTTACTGTTGTGTGATAAATCCATGGCGGTGTTATTTGTTGTGAGACCGGGCGTGGTGGCACATGCCTGTAAATCCCAGCACTTGGGAGGCTGAGGCAGGAGGATCATTGCAAGTTCAAGACCAGCCTGGGCTACAAAGTGAGCTCAAGGCCAGCCTGAACTGCATAGCAAGACCCTGTCTCAAAAAAGACAACAACACGAAAAAAAGAAGCCAGTCTACCATGTGGTTGGGACTGTGGCTCACTGGCAGAATTCTTGCCGTGTATGAACAAAGCCCTAGGTTTGATCCCCAGCATTACCAAATAAATAAATACAATGAGAATCCACCCACAATTAAAAATAGAAGAGTTCTTGCCTTGTATCTTTTGTGAGAAGTTGTTCTTTGTCTAGAAGTTATGCTTACCTATTTTTTTAAATGTGTCTGTTACAGAAGATTTGATCTTCAACACTCCCTCGTGAGAGTAGGATATTGCAGTTCGTTGTCATCTTAGCTCATCACTTCTGCTGAGGGAGAAGTTACAAAAAGAGAAGTTACAAAGATTGAAAGGAACAGTTAATGCTTAAAAAATTTTTGGCCGGGCATGGTGGCACATGCCTGTAATTCCAGCACTTGGGAGGCTGAGGCAGGAGGATCATTGTGAGTTTGAGACCAGCCTTGGCTACAAAGTGAGCTCAAGGCCAGCCTGAATTGCACAGTGAGACCTTGTCTCAAAAAGACCAAACAAAAATTTTTTTGATCAATCTTGCATGCCTATTGCATGCCTATATCTGATAATCTGAACAACTACTTGGAAGATAACAATGTGCAATATAACAACTGTTGTGGATTTCCTATCATCTTGTTTTGAAATTCTGTATGTTTTTAATGTTTTTAAATTTTTTTATTCTTTTCAAAATAAAAAAAGAAAAAAAATGATAGGATTCACCTGAATTACATCAACTTTAAGTCTTCCATGTACAACATACAGAAATCTCACCTGTGAACTAAGCATTCAGCCAGACCCTGAATCACAAGGGTGAGCAGCCTGGGCGCTGCTCTGCCTCTTAAGGAGATGCCTTTGAAATGAGCTCTTAAATAAGTGGTTTCCTGTTTTTCAGAAATAAATGCAAGGAAACTTGAAGAATGCATTTCCCCCTGGAAATCTATAAAGAAACAAACAAACAAAAAAAAAAAACCTTACTGCTTGTAAATTTGAGCCACAAGTTAGACATAGTTGCAGGTCACGAGCCAAGGAAGTAGAGGTGTTGGGCTGCTCAGATTTTACGGATAACAGGAGATTGTTTTCAAAATTGCGTTATATTAGGGATTACTGCTAAATAGATGTTAGCTGCTCTTGTTACAGAAAAGTAAGTATTTGAAATGACAGCTCTATTAATCTGTTTCATTGAGGTAACTATTTTACTGTCTGCATGTATCTTACAACATGTGGTAAGCCTCAGAGATGTGCAATACAATTTATTTTTTTAAAAAAACTTACAGACAGATAGCTAAAGGCAATATGGTTAATGCCTGACTGCATTAGCAGGGTTTTCGCTGCTTTTATTCAAAGAAACTATAAAATAATATGGATTCTTCTCTGCGTCTAAGCATCCTGGAGTCTCATAATTATTGCTTACTACAAAAAAAAAAAACAGTCCAGTTTTCTGGACCATCATCCCAGATTTTGGCAAAGTTCTAAAAAAATGATTGGTCTGAACACTGTCCATTTTTTTCTTGTAATGCCTTGAATCCAGCTTCTGTGGAAACCTCTTCCAATCACTCAGTTCCTTTCTGTACACTACCTATCTGTCAATTTTTTAATGGGGAGGCTGGTACATTCCTGGTCCACTTTACTCCAGGCAGGGATCTGTTTATGAATGAGCATGGTGCCTGTTAGGCACAGCTGACAGTGTTGGCCACTGTATAAATGCACCTTGCCTAACTGGGGCCATCAGGAGGGCAAGAATCAACTGGTGAGAGTGTGGGAAATGCACTTGCTTGTGATCAGTTGGAGTATAATTTGGCAGAACATAGGGAGAACCTGAAAATGGAGGCAAAACCTTACTACCAGAAAATGGTTTTAGGAATCTTTAGCTCATCATTTCTGCTGCAGGAGAAGTTACAAAAGGGGTCAGAACACCTGCTTGCAAGTTTAAGCCACAGGTTAGACATACCTGCAGGTCACGAGCCAAGAAAGTAGGGGTGTTGGGCTGCTCAGATTTTAGGAACGACAGGAGATTGCAGTCCATAAAATTGTATTGTATTAGGGGTTATTGCTAAATAAACATTACTGCTTTCGTTAGAAAAATGTAACTGTTTGAAATGAAATTGCAGGACCAGGGATATAGCTCAGTAGCGCAGCGCCTGCCTGGAAAGCGTGAGGTCCTGAGTTCAATTCCTTGTACCAAAGGAAAAAAGAAAAGAAAAGAAATGAAACCATTGTGCTTTGTAGCCATTATTCATAGAAAAAGGTTTATTGATACTGAAGGACTGCCTCACAGTGTGGATCTGATGATAGACCAAGGGATGACTCATGTCCTGTGGAAGAGGACAAGGAGAGGTTTCATCCTGAGACTCAGAATACTGTGCAATCTGAAACCGATGAATATTTATTTTGGGGATTTCACACTTACTGGTTTTGGGCCAGGGTTAAAAATCATGACAGCAAAACCATGGATAGGTAGGTACCAGGGCACATGGAAACGTTAGCAGCAGCTGTCTCTAGTGATGTGGGATGGGAGATTTGGGGTAAGTTTTTCTCTTCTTTTCATTTTCTAATACTAAAAAGGGTGTACGTATCTGTTGTTAATACACTGCAGGTTGAACAGGATCACAGCCTTGTTTGTGCTGGCCCTGGGCCACACCACTGACCGGTGCTTCTGGGCTGGGTAATACCCACATTGTGCAGACTCTCAGAGGGCAGCCTCACAGCCGGTGTTGGGTCTTCAGCGTGCCCCCTCCCAGATCCTGCGTGTGTGCACTGGAAGCCGCGCCTTTTTTTGGACCCGGATCTTTCTCACATTGCCTCTAAGAGATGTTCTTTTATTTTTTTTTGGTTTTGGTTTTTTTCCGGTACCGGGAATTGAACTCACAACCTTGCGCTTGCCAGGCAGGCACTGTGCTGCTGAGCTAAATCCCCAGCCCCTAAGAGGTGTTCTTAAGAAGTGTCAGTCAGCTTAGTATCGGCTTCTCATTCTCCCTCTTCCTCTTCTCTTCCTTCTGTTTACTCACTGTTGAAAGCGTGTTTCTCTGTTCTAGGGAATCCTGTGGCGAGGGCAGCGTGAAGATCCTGGAGGAGAGACTTGAGGCCATGGGGTTCCAGTACCGCTGTATTAACGACCACCTGTAGGTGACCGTGCGCGTGACCAGGGTGCACTCGGGTGGGTGGCGATGGGGGTTGAAGAGGTTTTGCTGCACAGCAGCTGTAGAGCCCATGGGATCAAGCCTCCTGGTTGTCCCCAGATGTGTGGGCAGGGAGAGCCTTCCGGTTCTGGTTCTGAGAAGCCAGGGCTTCTGCCTGGGCCCAACCCACTTTAGGGTCAATTCTAATGGTGGTTAAGGATAGTCAGAGAAGAACTTTTCATTTGTCTAAGTCATTTCCTCCTCCCCTTACTTACTGTGGAGCAACCATAGAATAAGAATGTGCTTCCTGTCTCTCTAGATCCCTGGGGGATCCTTATCCATGACAGGCACTAAGGTGGGAGTTTGATAGACTAAAGACAGATACAATGAGACCATAAACTGGTAATAAGATCATAATAGTTCCATCTCTTGAGGGCATTATAAGCAGGCACTTTGTATTCTTTACACTCAGGTATCAGGTGAGGGCCTTGCTGTTTCTTGGACATGAAGTACAGAAGCAGGGTGGCTTGTCACTTGGAGCAGAATTCAATCACTATGGGAGCATGTTGATGGCGAGGCCCAGAAGCAAGTCTTTGGCTCATACCTCTGACAGGAGAGTTTTTAGAATTTCAGGATTGTGCTTATTTGTCTCAGGCTGATGCAGGCATCATTCTTTCTCTCAGGGAATAGTCAGAGTTAGGACCAGCTTTGAAGTTACAGGGTAAATGAGAAGGAGGCTGACTGGCTTGGTATGAAGGAGCTGGTTGCACCTAACTTGGAGAAGAGGTCTCTTCTCACAAGTGGTATGGGGCATTCTGGCATATTCAGGAATTCATGTTTGGTAAGATATCCTCCCAGGGTGCAAGCTCGTGCCTGGCAGAGGGGCAAGAGGCAAGGGTCTCAGTTGCCCCAATAATGGTAACCTTTCTCTGACAGGGGGACTATAGGTTAGGTAACTAAAGAGTGTTCTGTTTAATTGTCTACCAGGAAAGTCATAGGTTGGCCTCCAATATGGGTGTGGACTCTGAGCTCCCAGTGACCCAGCCAAAGAAGGGAGCCTGATCTGGCCTAGTTTGAGCCTGTCAGACTGATGAAAGGGCTGTCCTTTGATCCAGGTTGAAGTCTTTGAGAGTTTTTCTGTTAGTCTGAATGGGCATTTTTTTATAGCCCTTACACCTTGCATATTGGTCTTTGGCCTGAGAGTATGGTCATCTACCAGACTGAATTTTCTTATGAATATGAGGTGCTTTTTGTGCAGTGAAGGCTGCACCTATCATCTGTAGATTTTCTGGGGCCTAAGGGTCAAAAGGAGTGTGGACCCCATAGGCTTCACAGAGTCTCTCGTAGAAGTCTAAAGGGTTTTTATCAAACTTCTGGGTAAATAGTAGTCACTTTTGACATATTGATGGGCTTTTTGTCCCCCTCTTTTATACCTTTGAGAAGCACTTGACTGGATTGATTTCTTTTTGCTAATGTGTTATAATTTTGGGCAGGTTGACCTTTAGGAAAGGCCACGGCAACCCATCCGTCAGGGCTGACAGTCCATGGAGGTACCTCTCCCGTTAACCAGTTTTTCTCTTCAATCAAAATGTGGTGACATTTCTGTGTTGAACAGAGTCAGAGGGTTGCTGACAGTCATCCCAAGTGGGCGTTAGATGACACCATTTGACCAGGATAGGAGTGTAAGGGTAGCTGTAAAGCAGAAGGCTCTGGTGGGGAGCCTCAGTGGCTGAACAAAGGCAATGGCTGAGAGGATTCTCCAGAGTCAAGGGTGGAGAGGCAGGCTGGTGTGGTATCAGAAGAACCGGCCGAGGGCTGGCTGCTGAAGGGTTGGTGGCCGGAACCAGTTCAATAGGCTGGAAGTAAAGGGGGTCGGGAGCAGGAGGAGGGCTGGCTGGTGAAACTGTACGTCCTGGCAGCAGCTGTGGTGGCCAATCAGAGATGATACATCTGCCAAGGAGGAATCCTCAGGAAGAGTAAGTCTTTGTTAAGGTGCAGGGAGTGGGTTTGGTTTCATTTTAACTTTGTAATCACCAGAAAAGCCCTTTAAAATTTTTTTTAAAGATACATTCCAGAATTGTAAGCTTTGAGTAGTTAGAGCCCAGTCTGACTCACTACATGTATGTGATGTGCCCTTGAGCAGAGTCACAACAGACAAAGGGTGGGTGCCCCTCAAAGAGAGACCTGGATCTGTGCCTCTTGGCAATTTAGGACTGTCTAGACTAAGGAGAAACTCATCACCAGAGTCTCCATTATGTCCCATTAGATGCATCCATAGAACCACAGGTTAGGACCCATTCAGACTCCATGGTCTGGGGTTATCTCGTCGTGGAGCTGCACTGACGGAAGTCTATGGCTTACACCATCTGTTACATTCATACACACACTCAGCATTCATTCAGAGGTTAAAACAGTTCCTCCCCCTGGGAGTCCTTATTCTGATGAGAGGTGATCAGTCTCTCCTGTCTCGTGGGACAGACTTAACTTGGGGTCTTACCTGATCCAAAGGCAAGGCAGGATTCTGCAGCCGCTCCTCTCTTTGGTCCAGTGAGCTGCAAGTGGCAAGCACGGGTGTACTTCTCTGGTCCCCTGAGAAGATTCTGAAGATACTTTGGGGGGTCACCTTTCTCCTCAAGGGGCCGGAGGGGTCCTCACTTCTTCCATGGGGGCTCTGGCCAATGACCCAAATGGCCAGCATGGTTGGCCTTCCCAGTCAAGGAACCAAATGTAACAGCAAAGTTCTGACCAAGAACTGAGTGGTACTGAGGGCTGGCAGCAAGAGTTATCCCCGAAGGCTCAGCGAGCGAGATTTTTATGAGGCTGCAAAGCAGAAGTACAGAGGCAGAGTGCTTGTCATTTGGGGATTGGTTCTTACAATGTCCATCAAGGTGAGGAGCCATTTCTGGGAAACAAAAGTAACAGAAACCGAATTAAATGGGAGGTTATTTGGGCAACAGAAAAACAGACACTGAAGTCTACTGGCAGTTTACATTGTCAGGGAACCAGCATCATCTTATACTGTGGGGGCATTTCCTGTTATGATATGTCTGTGCAGGAGAGGCGGGCGAGGAGCTCTGGCTTTGATTCACCTGCAAGGATCAAGTTTCATTCCCCAGTCCTCCACTGCGAGAACTGGGGCAAATCATTGCATTCAGCTGTCGCTACTGGAAACTGGTGGTGCAAGTAGAACCAGCTGAATTGGTTATACGATTAAATGACATAATCTATGGAAAATACATAATCAGGTTCCTTGGTACCAGGCTGGGAGTGCAGCTTGCTGGGAGATGGCTTGCATAGCATGCACCAGGCCCTGGGCTCTATCCCCAGCATTGCAAACAACTATAAATTTCTTGAGATACAGTATAGTAAGTGCTCAATAAATACTAGATAATTTTATGTTTTGCTTTTGGAGATAGGATCTCACTATGTAGTGCAGGCTGGCCTTGAACTCATGGCAATCTTCCTGCCTCAGCCTGTCAAGTGCTGGGATTACAGGTAAGCACCACACTCAGCTTTTAAAGAAGAATAGTTTGTATGTTCTTCAAAGACCCAGATTTTGTATCACCAAGACTTTTCAGGTGCACCATAAATGTTTGATAGATGTGTTATTTAATCTCTTAAACACTACCAGGCACGGTGGTACATGCCTGTAATCCCAGCACTTGGGAGGCTGAGGCAGTATGATCACCAAGAGTTTGAGGCCAACCTGGTCTACATAGTGAGCTCAAGGCTAGCATGCACTACATAGTGTGACTCTGCCTCAAAAATCAAAACAAAACAGAAGTCCATTCTTTTCTTTCTGTAGACCTGTGAAGCTCTTGATGTGTGTGGACCACAGCACTCATCCCGACTGTGCCTTAACTTTGTAAGTAAATGTTTTGATTCAAATCTCTTTTCCTTCCTAAGATTCCTTCATATACAGCCCTCTTGTGAATTCCACTGTGATTTTAGACCCCGTGCCCCAGCAGCCTCTCAAGGCCTGGGTGGGTGGGTGGTCTCGGGCTGTGGTGTCACTTAGGTCCATATGGTGCCGTGCCATCTTCTTCACCAGACCGCACACCTGTCCGGGTGCAGGTCATGCGCAGCTCCTTTTTGTGAGACTCACTGCACTCCACAGCAGAATTTCTGATGACAGTGATACCGTCTTGGCACCTGCACCTCAGTTCAGGGGCCTCAGGACGCAGGGGGAGAGGGTGGCCCACCTGGGTGAGGCTTGCGGCTGGCACTCTGTGGCCACCCTCTCACCTCATTTGATCACTTTCCCTGAAGGTGGTCCATTTGGTCCTCACCATTGATGCTGAGGTTTGGAGAGATTAAGGAATCCTTTAACTTCACGCCAACTGGCTAGAGCAGTGATGGCGAACCTTTTAGAGACCGAGTGTCTAAATTGCAACCCCAAACCCACTTATTTATTACAAAGTTGCAAAGTGCCAACAGTTCCTATGTGAGCTGCTATCCCATGCTCCACAGGTGGGGCGGTGCTGGGGTGCCTTGGCTCGTGTCCCCGCTGTGGCACGCATACCATAGGTTCGCTATCACTGGGTCAGAGCCGGACGCAACACCAGGTGAAGTCCTTGTGCTTCTTGCGTACTCCCTGCTCCCGAGGCCACGTGCATGCACAACAGGCATGCAAAGGCCCGGAGGTTCTCTGCCTGTTCTCCTCCCCTTCTACGGCCATACCACCCTGAACACCTGATCTTCTCTGTTCTCCTCCCCTGGCTTCAATATTTATTTCAGTGACTGTTGGTAGGTCTATTTTTGACAGTTTTGCCCATTTCCTTTGAATGAGAGGTACAAAACCATCTTTTACCCTTTGCCAAGTATTCCTCCACTTTCATTGCCCCGGCAGGGATTTTACCAATCTCTTTTTTGAGCATTTGAGCAATCAATATTGATAGATCATTTATAAAAGCAAAACCACAGACAGCAAGTACACAAAATTGCTTCATCACTTCACAGATTCAGTAAGGTATAATTTCCATCTCAATTTCTTAACAAAGCAGAAAAAAAAATTAAAGCTGTTATGATGCCATTCAATGTGTGGTGGGATTGTAAATTGGTAAAATGTTTTGGGAAAACCATTTGACAGTCTATGACCAGAATTATAAAAATATTTAGAACCTCTGACCTATATGAGCAAGGGTACTTTGGGCACCCTATTCTAAAGAAATGATGACAAAATGGATAGAGCCTACGTGCTCAGAGATGTTCACCAAAGCGTTACAAAGTGGAGACACTGGCTGGACCTAAATATGCAATGGCAAATGAAGGATTCCATGCAAGGGTCCACTTCTGAAGCAGAGCAGGATGTAGCCATCAAAGACAATGGCAGGATACTCTTACAAAAATATAGAATAATCTAAGTCAAAGAAAGAAATATGTGCTTATATGATACAATGTTGGCCCCAAATCCACTTGGCAGGGTTGGTGCAGATATAAGATAACAGACGCCTCAGCTTCCTGAGATAGTCACGCAGGGAGAGCCAAGGCCGAACGTCAGATCTCTCATCATGGCCAGAAGTCTCTGGTCCAAAAAGGCCCCAGCCACAGCAGTAGGATTACTTATTTTTATTTGCTTAGAAACAGTGGGGCAAAAGATCTTCAATCTGCAAAAGTTTAGAATCAACACAGCTATTGACATTAATTCAACCCATATTATTAATAATTGTAGGATCAGGTTAGGGATAATCTATGTTTTGGTGCTGAATTTATTTGCAATACTTTAGAGAATTTAGCATATATGAGTAGCTATTGGATTAGCCCACAATCTCAACAAACATGTAAGTATTAGCTGATTTGAGATGTGGGAATTGTAGTTGAAAGTTGTAAGAGAATTTAATTAAATTTTTAACCTTTTTTTGTTTTGTTTTGTTTTGTTTTTGAGACAGGGTCTCACTATGCAGTTTGGGCTGGCCTTGAGCTCAGTTTGTACCCAGGCTGGTTTTGAACTCGCAATATTCCTCCTGCCTCAGCCTCCTGAGGGCTTGGATTACAGGTGTGCCCACCCCGCTTAACCAGTTTTAAAATACTTAAAACAACTAAGATTAAATCTTACACAGTTGTTAGGTTTACTAGAATCAAATATCTGTGAGGGCTTTGCTGACTGATTGATTGATTGATTGATTGTCTGATTGTAGTGCAGACTGGCCTTCAACTCACTATGTAGCCCAGGCTGTCTTTGTTTTTGTTTTTGTTTTTGTTTTTTTTTAATTTTAAAGAATAAAAGAAGGATAACATAATAATAGGGGGGACTTAGCAAATTACAGACAAAATGGTAGGAAATTATCAATGGTTATCATTTTACATATTATTGTCTACAAAATAGTTTCTCAGGAAAACAAATAGACAAATAATAGTGAGTTACAGACAAAAGAGGCAGGAGATTATCAAGAGTTGTTGTGCTATACTTTGGTATCTTCAAAGTGGCTTCTAAAGAAAATAAATAGAGCTATACATGAGTGACCTATTGAAAAATCATTAACTATTCTCAATGGTTGTTGTAGGAAACACATAATAATAAACATACATTATGAAATAGGATAGGAACATTACAAACTTAACAGAGTTATGGATAGATTAGTAGGAAAATATCAATGGCTGCTGTAATACATGGTGGTATCTTCAGAGTGGTTTCTCAGGAAGACAGAGATATGCAAGAAGGATCTAATAAGTAGTTACAGCCTAAGGGTTGTCAAAAATAGCATATTACCTCCTCACCAGTGACTCCTTTCACTGAGGTATGATGGCTGGAAGGAAGGCGAGGATTGAAAAGAAGGACCGAGAGACTTGCACCTGTGACTAGCAACAGGCTGTTTTCTTGTTCCTCCATAGTCATGATTACCCAGGACTCCTTGATGGAGATGACGGTCTGGCCAGAGGGAGAAGGCAGAGCATGCCCCAAGCCCTCTCATTCCTGTTGGAGTAACTGGTAGCATGGGTCTGAGCTCTGGGGCCTCCACCTCAGAGGGCAGACCGATCTCCAGTGGTCTCCTTTGCATCCAGGGCATGGCCCATGGGGCCTCTTAGGGCAGTTCCTCTTGAGGTAGCCTGGCTTTTAACAGTGGTAGCCGATGAATGCAGTTGTCAAATTCTTCTTGGAGCCCCGGGAATCAGACCCAGGCTGTCTTTGAACTCACAGTAATCCTCCTGCCTCTGCCTCCTGAGTGCTGGGATTATAGGCACGTGCCACCATGCCCGAAGACTTTGCTTATTTAAACACAGTTATAGCTGGGTGTGGTGGCACACGCCTGTAATCCCAGCATGTGGGAGGCTGAGGCAGGAGGATCATTGAGAGTTCAAAAACAGCCTGGGCTACAAAGTGAGCTCCAGGCCAACCTGAACTGCATAGCAAGATCCCATTTCAAAAAAAAAAAAAAAAAAAGAAAAAAAGAAAAAGAAAAAGACAGCTAAAATATTTGTAAAAAGAAAATGGAAGATTATAAAGCTTAAATTTACATATTTTAACCTAAAATAACTTGAGCTAAAAACAGCCAAGGAAGTTAAATAAATGTGAAACACCGTTAAAAGTTGTCAGAGTCAGGCATAATGATGCCCTCCTGTCATCTCTGTACTCTGGGGGACTGAGGCAGAAAGGTCACAAGTTCAAGTCCAGCTAAGGCAATTTAGGGAGCCCATGTCTCAAAACAGTATACTTTTGAAAAGGCTGGCGATGTATCAGTGTGAAGGACCTCTGAGTTCAGCCCTTGCTAGTAGGGAAGAAAAAGTTTTCAGAGTGCAGAAGGTTCCTCAATAGAATGACACAATTCGTAACTTAAAAATAAATGTGTCCCCCCAAATTAGACTTTTGAATTTATAAATTTAATAGCAAGAATTAATTTTTAAAACCAGAATAACTACAGATGGTGCATCAAACTGACCCCAAGGATAACCTCATGTCAACAAGCGAAGCTTATTAAGCTAAAATCTGACAAAGCAAAACACAGAACATGAATGTGGACATGGAAAGCAAAGCAAGCAAACCTATGCGCTTCTGTTTGTGGGTGGTCATGGGTGTGAATGACACAAACAGGTCTGAGAAGGTGAACTCCAGGATGCTAACAGCGGTTACTTCTCACAGGCAGGAAAAAGATAACAGGAGACTATCATCACTACTGTATTTCATTCCACGTTTTCTTTTTTTGGGGGGGGGCAGAGTCTTGCTGTGTATCCCAGGCTGGCCTCGAACTCACCTCGATCTTCCTGCCTCAGCCTCTTGAGTGCTGGGATTGCAGGCGTGCACCACCACGCTCTGCAATTAATCCTTATATTAATTAGTTATTTAAAAGCAAACTTAGTGAATCAGGTCTGGAACCAACTGAACCAGAAGTGTAATCACAGAAAATGTCCAGCAGGCGGAACCCTAACACAGATTTGAGGGTAAGATTCCTTCAACCAAGAAAGGGGCCACCAACATTCAAATAGTCTGGAAATTTTAAGGCCACGCTCCCAGGGCCATCAGATTTATTGTCAGTCTAACATTAGATGTCTTCATGGTTTTAAAAATTCATGTTTTACTTGGTTTTAACCGAATTCAATACGTTCTGTTTTCAAAAATCCGGAGGTCAGCTACTCTTGGCTACGATCAGGATTAAATTTTGACCAGGCCCTCTCTAAAGGGTACGCAGCCAGGACTGGCTTTTCCTCAGGAGTTAAGCTCTAGTGATGCAGAGTCCGTCACTGAGGACCGCGGCTGACGCTATGGCGCACACATTCGGGAAGAGCGTCCATAGGGGGCGCGCACAGCGTCCACAGCGTCCACGGGGGCGCGCACAGGATCCGCGCGCACAGCGTCCACGGGGGCGCGCACAGGATCCGCGCGCACAGCGTCCACAGGGGGCGCGCACAGGATCCGCGCGCACAGCGAGGCAGTACATCCAAGAAGCGCGGCTGGGCGAAGAAAGCGCGCTGCAGATTTCATGGGCAAAGAATGTGTCTGTCTGTCTGTCTGTCTCCTTCCTGGAAGGACAACCTAAATTACCCATGGTGATTCTCTCTGGGAAGTAGGAATGGAGATACTAAGAAACTTTTATTTTTCGCTTTACAACTTTCTGCCCTAGTTTACATTTTCTGGAGGGTGCATGCGTGTTTTGGGACGGAGGAGCAGGACTGACGTTTTCTGTTTCCTTGTTAATTTTCAGGTCAGCCGCATCCACTGGAAGAGCACCCTCCTCTCATTTTCCAGAACGGAGCGCCACCCTTATCCTGCCTCTGTTGGCGGCTGTGGCCTCCGGTTCCCAAATCTAACGAGCTCTGCTGTTGGACTCTGCTGTTTGAACAGCTGCCGGCCACGCCCGCCCGGGCTCCGTCTTTGTCCGGTTCTGCGTACACCAAGTGATCCTCTTCTCCGAAGATGTTTCTTCCTGGGAAAAAGTGGTCATTTTCCAGCGACTTTTATGCTCAGGATTCTGCAAACAAGAAATTAGTCTCATCCTGATAAGCGGGTTAAATCTGCTGCCTTAAAATGGAAGCAAGTTTCGATTTGCTTTTTTTTGTTGTTGTTCGATTTGCTTATTTTTATAATGGCACCAGGTCTTGAGACCTCCCCCAACGGTTGCATAATCTTATACAATCAAATATTTAGAAAATTCTAATAGAACAATATTTTGTATTTTCTGTATTTTTCTGAAGCTCCAGGAGTGCAGAATACAGGCTTGTTGATAGCTTGAGATATATGTACACTATAGAATACATACACATACCAGATATGCAAATATTTACATATAAAGAGACTTGTCTTAAAGGCTGCTCATGGCAAGGGGACAGTCCAAATGTCCAATACCATGTACATATTTATTGGAACTGTTTGGACCTGCTTGCCCAAGCTTTGGTGTATCTAGGATGCAGTATCATCCGGCAAGTAAAGGTCACGCTTACCAGGCAAATGTCCTCCAGCCAGTGACTAGGTGAGTTAACTGCAGTGTACCTGCACCGTGGAATACCGCTCAGCAGTAAGAAGTGATGTGGATGAAGCCCAAATCATCGTGCTAAGGGGGAGAAACCAGACCAAACGGCTGTGCACTGCGAGATTCTGTTTATATGGGAGAGGCAGGACGTCAGGAAAGAGAGCGGGTCAGGAGCTGCTGAGAGGGGAGCAGGTGTGAGGACAGGGCAGAGGGGCTCAGTGGGAGGGACCTGAAGAAGGAGCAGTTGGTGGGTCTGTTCTGTACCTTGACTGTGCTGGGCAGTGCATGGACTTGTGTATTTTCTTAACAGTTAAAGCCGTATGTCAAAAAGAATAAATCTCACTAAATGAAAAGAAATGCCTTCAAAGAGCATTTAATCCTATAGGAAAACTGCCAGTGATACATGAAAGATACTATGTAGGATATAACACTATTATACAATCCAGTTGTCTAAGAGATAATCCAAATGAATTAATTTTGGGTTTTTTTTTTGAGACAAGCTCTTGCTGTGTAGTTCAAGCAGGCCTTGAACTTGTGGTGATCCTCCTGCCTCAGCCTCCTGAATGCAGGGATTACCAGCGTACACCACTGTTGCTGGAATCTCCTGGCTTTTGAATCTCATGGCTGGCTACACCAAAATGTCATCTGGTAGCTCCATCTAAAAGTGGCTCACCAAGTAAATGTTACGGGGTTTGGGGTTGCTTGCCTCTCCTTCTGGAGTTAGATCCCAGCTTCTTCTCATCTGGAACAAAGAGTTGAATGAAATGAGCAAAAAGCAGTGGCAAAGTTTATTTGAAAAAGTAAAAGTGGAGTGAGAGACACTGGCTCTGTTGCCGGGTGTGGTGGTGCATGCCTGTAATCTCAGCACTTGGGAGGCTGAGGCAGGAGGATCATTGCAAGTTTGAGACCAGCCTGGGCCACCAAGTGAACTCAAGGCCAACGTGAACTGCATAGTGAGACCCTGTCTTAAAAAGACAAAAACAAAACGAAATGAAATTGGTTCTGCAGAGCAAGCTTGGGCTGAGTAGGAGGGAAAAGCAAGATAAGAGAACATCCTGGAGGAAGCAGAGCGGGCCGTTGTGAGGAAAGCCATGCTGGTAAACTCCTCTTGGTGTCTGTGTCCTTCTACGCTGTCCGTATCTGGAGGAAACCCACGACAACCGCTACACGCGCATCCTGAAATGCAGCACTGGGGTCGCGCACCTCAGGCTGACCAGGCCATCCCGTTGAAAGCCTGCTCAAGTCTGCCAAGAAGTCCTCGGGCAGGGCTTTGGGAACTGTTCTGTGCATGTGTTCCCGGATCTTGTGATTCACTGATCACCCCTTTTTCTCCAGCCAGTTTTGCCACACCCTCATCTCCCATGTCACCACCACACCCAGCTCCGACACAGTGCGAATTTATAAATGATAACATGAATATGTGTTTGTGTGATGTACAGCAAATGAGTAAAAGGGAAGGAAATAAACCAAAAGACGGAGCAAGCTAATTCTGGATAGTGATCATATCAGTGACTCTTTCTTTCTTTCTTTCTTTCTTTCTTTCTTTCTTTCTTTCTTTCTTTCCTTTCTTCTTTTTTCCTTTCTTTCTTTTTCTTCTTTCTCTCTTTTAATGGTAGTGGAGTCTGAGACCAGGGCTTTCTCACTGAGCTACATTCCCAGACCTTTAAAAAAAATACTTTGAGACAGGATCTTCCTAAGTTGGTAAATTTCCTATGCTGGGTTTGAATTTGTAATCTTTTTGCCTCAGCCTCCCAGAGTGTTGAGATTTCAGCTGCTTGCGCACACCCCTCATGTGACTCAGCGATTCTATTTTTGACTGTTAACTTTTTGTATTTTCCAAGGAGGATGCAATATCTTATTGTCAGAAAAAATGTAAAAACACACATACCATATGTGTAGAAATTTGACCCAATGCAAAACATTTTCAGAAGAGAAACAACAGCGTGTCACAGACTCTTTTGTCTGTCTGTTCGCTACTTCTGGTCTACCCCACAGCAAGCGCATGTAGCCAGGGGTGTGAACTTCCTGCTTGTGGTGCCCCGGGGGTCAGCAAATAGCAGGGTGGCTTTTTGCCCTCCCAGACCCCTGTGAACTTCTGGAGAGGCAGGGAACTGTGCAGCCAGTGGAGGGACACAGTGCAGCTTGCTCCCAACACTGTAGGACTGGAACGCTGTCTTCTGACCCTCCCGTCCCTTGCTCCTGGGGGAGGCCCTCTCCGTGGTGCTGCTGCTCAAGTTTGTGGACCTTTGAGCAAATATTCACTCTACATCCGGGACACTGCATAGCTTCCTGATCAGTGCACACAGCAAATGCTTGCAGTCCATGCTGGTGGGTATGGTCATCTCCGATTCTGTCCTGGGCAGTCTGCAGTCCGTCTTGCTGGAAATGACCTAACAATGTTCTAATGCATCTTCTTGTCTTCCTCCCTTCCTGACTCCTTCTCACCTCTCACTAATGCCCTGCCCTTGTGGGGTCCACACAGACATCTGCTCCTCCCAATGCTGTTCCATCAGGAGATCTGGAATGGTCTCTCCTCTGGGCAGAAGAGGCCAGGCTACGTGGCCATTGTCACCTGCTGTGTTTGAATAAGGTTTGTCCTCTTGGACGCAGGCAGGAGCTTAACCCTTAGAGTCTTCTGCTAATTTATTAAGAGGATAGAAACTTAATCTCACTATTGTGTTCAGAGGGAAGCCCTTTGAGAAGTGATGAGATCAGATTAGGTCATAGGGTGGAGTCCCATCCTGAATCCTGGTGGCTCAAAAGGAGAGGGACAGAGACAACATCAACACAGAGACACACACATTCCCACCCTGGCTGGGCTCTTGCCACAGCCTACCCCATGTTGTCTGCAACTTGGGCCTCCAGAATTGTGAGCAGAAATAAACCTCTTTTCTTTATAAAGTATCTTGCCTCCATTCCTTTGTTTTAGTAATCGAAAACCAGACTTACTACACCACCAGTCACTTTCATCATCCACAGCATAGCTAGCATTTATTCATAGGTGATATGCCCTATATGATATGTGACACATGACCTAGGCATTTGGGGGAACAGTAGATTTTTTCTCTCTACCACAGAACACATTTGGCATTTTATTTATTTATTTATTTATTTATTTATTTATTTATTGGTGTGGGGACTTGAACTCAGGACCTTGCACTTGCCAGGCAGGCACTTGTGCCACTTAGGTAGATCTGTAGCCCCATACAGAACACTTTTGGGCCAGCTTGTGGTAGGACACAGTCTGAACAGGGAGAGAGTGGGGGATGGGAAGTGGGTCAAGGTAAAGGGAAGAGACTATGGGACAAAAGACTGCAGAGGAATGGAGCCCTGGTGTGCACTGAATGTGCCTACACCAATGTGCACTGTCAAAGTGGTGCGAGCTTGGAGAAGCCGCATCTGCCAGCTAAACTGCTCACTGTGACCCAGATGTGTCCTACTTTCTCTTTCCTCGGGGTCTTTGCACAATGAACACACTGGTCTCTCAGCAGTGACTTCCCTTCCTACTCAGCATCCACACAACAGATGCCAAGCTCCGCCTCAGGCATCACCTCCTCTCTGGAGCCTTCTTGTTCTGTGTTCTTTGCTCCTCTCTCCCCTCTGCCCATGTGACTTTCCTTACCATGGTCACCCTCCGTGGTCTTATCCTTGCTTGGGGCCCTGCCTGGCTTCACCCAGGGGCTTTGGCTTCGTTGAGAACTTGTCAATCTCTGCAGCCCTGCCCCGGCCACACCTGGGTGAGGTGGGCTTTCTAGATGTGCTTGAGTGAGAGAAGAGATAGACAAATGGACTGAGCTTTGAGAAGAAAAGGCAGGGTGTAAGTTTCTTTGGGGAATGTCAGGAACGGAGAGAGAGCAGATTAAGAGCACTGTGTACCATGCTTGTCTGCATGTACTCGGTGTTTCCCTAAAGCACATGAAGTACGTGATGTCACTGATGTGTGTGCAGGAGCCAGAGCGGGAAGATGATGCCAATGAGCAAAAAACTGCTGGGAACAGAGAAAGCAAGAGAACAAGGCTCACCCAAGCCCTGTTCATAGTTTGTCTGGGACCAGCCAGCTCCTCAGACTAATCCGGTGGAACCCCCAACAAAAAGTGTCCCTTCGGACAGCCTTGGAGAACACAGTGTCCACTGCCTTTGGGTTGCTTGGGTTACGGGGCACTTCCACAGCCACCCCTGGCACAGTGACCTGCAGCTTAATTAGATGTTGCCATTTGGAGTGGAAAAGAAAATGCTTTTATTTTTAAAAGATAGAAGGAAATCTCCTTTTTAAAATAAAAGAAATCCTTATACCTAATCCTTGAAAAAAAATTTGTACCATACAGAAAATTTAGGAAGAAGGCAATAAAAACCATCTGTCATACATGCTGCACACAAAGAATCCAACTTTTTTCCACGTACATTCCTGCACACACACACATATTTTTAAACCCAGGTGGAAACATTTGGTATCAAGAGTACAAACCAGGGTAGAATCATTAAACCGCAGGCTGTAACCCTTTAGCAAACATATCACCATCCCTGGGGTTCTTCCTGCTTCTGCTTGGCTTCCTTCTCTAGTCCGACTTATACAGAGCTGCCAGAGCAAAGGCCCTAAGCCAAGGCCCAGTTGCATCACCCTTTCTGTCCACATCCTGGATGGCTCCCTATTGTCAGCAAAGTAAAATTCATCTATGTGGGATTTTTGTTTTCTTTCTTGGTTGCTTTTGTGGCAATGAGGATAAAACCCTGAGCCTCATGCATGCTAGGTGATTATTGTACCACTGGGCCACATACCCAGCCCAAAGTCTATAGTTTTAAATCTAATGTTCAAGATCTTTCCCTGTGCCCCCATTAGTTTCCTAGTTCTGTGCCCAGGGGACCCCTCTACACCCTCCCTGTACCTCCATGTCCCTTCTGTCTATTCCCCATTCTCAGCATAAGCCTCCAGTCTCCTGGCTGTGCCTCCTCCTCCAAGCCTTACTTTGTTCCAGTGTCAGACACGTGTTTGGGTGTCTCTCTCCAGCACAGCGACCTTGTCCAGCTGCCTTTGTGTCTATCACAGGGCTTTACCCTCACCAGCCGTGATCTTGTGAGCTTGTGATGGGTGAAGGAGCTGTTACTGAATTTGAGTTTGCATTTAACATTGAGTGTGTTCCTCAAGCTTGGGGAGCCAAACATGGGTCATCAGGAGGTGGTGCAATGTGTGGCTAAGAGCTGGTGTCAGGGCCTAGCAGTATGCCCCAAGTCCTGCCTTTAGCACTGCCCAGCAATGTGACCCTGGGCAAGTCACTCACAGTGTCTGAGCTGCATCAACTCGCTTGTAAGCAGGGCTTGCAGGCACTCACAGTGAGGTGAATTAATGTGTGTGAAGTGCCTGGAACAGCGCCAGGCAGGTAGGTAGTTCACACTGCATATGTGTTCACGGCCAGGATGATTGCTTCTCCTCCTGGAGTTATCAGGCAGCTGTCTAAACACCCCCTGCCAGCTCTGGACAGACCAGGAGCTACTGTGCTGCAGGCACTGTGCAGAGATTTTCATACCTAGTCTCTCATCCTCCTCTGACCCCATGAAATCAGTTCCTTCAGTGTCTCATGTGATCTATGAGAAAAGTGATGCAGACTGCTTCTTACTTTGCCAGGGTCACATCTCACAGCCTCTTTTCCTCCCTGCTCTGGCAGAGGCAAGGAGTCTCAGCAGGATCAGTGAGGAAAACCACCTCTGTGTTTCTCTACTACCCGAAAAATCCAGTATAGGTGCTGATATGATACAGTGGGTGCTTTGTACATATATTCAGAGTGAGTGAATGAAGAGAAAACCGTGGGAACCATGATGGTGAAAATACTCAGAAAAACAAAAAGATCCCGAACTCCCACAGAAAAGAGGCCCAAATCTCCAGGAGTGGAGCACGAGGTAACATATTTGCAAGCCTGTCTAATCCAGTTCCATCTACACTCATGTCCTCAAAAACATCAGCAACAACAGGATAATGTAGAAGCCCACATTTCTAGGACAATAAAAATACTCTGTATGATACCATCGTGGTGAATACATGCCACTATACATGTGTCAAAACCTGTATACATGTGTGCAATTTTCAAGGCCAAAAGTGAACTTTATATGGGTGCTGGGTATAAGAATGGGTCAATGTAGGTTGCTGATTTTAACTAGGCACTACTTTAGTGGGGGATAGCAGAGGAGGGTGAGCATGTGTAGGGATGGGAATATATGAGAACTCTGTATATTCTGCTCCATTTTGCTATGAACCTAAAACTAAAATGAGAAGAAGAAGGAGAGGAAGGAGGAGAGGAAGGAGGAGAGGAGAAGCTCAACTTGAAAAGGAATTTTAGGCCCTGAAGAAAAAGTTCAAGGATGTCTGTAAGCCCTTCCTTGATACAATATCCAGTCTGTCTGTTGTGTGTATTAAGGTAGCAGAGGGACCTTCACAGAGACTGGAGGATATGTAGTTGCAAAGCAGGGAGCACCTGGATTCTGAGGAGTCTCATGATGTTGTTCAATGAAAATGAGAAAAAGAATGAGACAAAAATCCTCAAAATGCTCCCTGAATACTGGTTGATTTAAAAAAAAAAAATACATTGGAAGGCAGAGGACTTTAATGACAAAACACGATGACCTTCTTCTGATGGTCTTCAGAGTTGTGGAGGGGGAGCAATCACACCTTGGCCAGCTGGCAAGCTGCTTATTTGAATTTCACCTTAAGCACAGTAGCTACAGGTTGATGGTCTCTGCTGCAGTTGGGATCTGGGACATCCCCAGAAGGCCCATGTGGTGAAGGCTCAGTTATCCTCCGGTGGTGCTACTGAGAGTTGGTGGAACCTCTAGGAGGTAGGGGAAGAAAGTCGAGGCATGGGAAGGGGTGCTTTTGAGGGGATATTGTGGGATTCCAGCCATTTCCTCTCTCTCTCTGTTCTTCCTGGCTGCCAGAGATGAGCAGCACCCTGCCACATGCTTCTGTCACAGTGTACTGCTTCACCACAGCCCCAAGGCAATGGGCCAACCAGCCATGGACTGAGACCTCTGCAACAGTGAGCCCAAATAAACCTTTCTTCTTTTTAAGAATATTATCTCAGATGCTTTGTCACAGTGCAGGGAAACTAACACAGTCTTCCTTCCAATTCCTGTTTTACTTATTTTATTTACTTATTTATTTATTTATTTATTTATTTATTTTTGGTCTTTTTCAGACAAGGTCTCCCTGTGGAGTTCAAGCTGGCTCTCAGCTCACATTATAGCCCAGGCTGGCCTCAAACTCACAACGATCCTCCTGCCTCAGCCTCCCGAGTGCTGGGATTACAGGCATGTGCCACCATGCCCAGCCCCAATTCCTATTTTGTTATGGCAGCCATAACAAATTCGACACTGAATATTTCTAAAGTAAGATGTAGAGTACACATATGATACAGTGAACACCAGCTTTCCTGATTCCTCCTGTGAGTAAACGAAAACTGAGTTTTTGCGGAGGGTACCAGTTTGACTTTGCCCATTGTGAGTGAGTCCAGATCATCACTTGGAAAAGTGTCACGTCCTTCTCTGCATGGATAGTTCAAGGCAAGCTGAACTACCTCCTAATACTTGAACTTCCATTTATTCAGTCTTTTTGGAATTCCTCAAGGCAGAAAAATACAACTCACGAAAATGAATCTTCATCCAAGACTGTGCTGTTTTTAGAACTTAATGAACAGGCTTTTGAATCTCAGAACTTGGCCTGACTCTCCAGGAGACTTTGGGCACCAAGGAAAGAGGCAAGCTGAAAGACTGAGCTGGTAACCAGGGCACAACAATTGTTGAGCCTGGAAAGCTACCTTTAAAGACCTGGCAAGGGTTCTGAATAACCTCATTAATAGCCAAAAAAGCAGGTTTCAGAACGTCAACTATGCTAATTCCAACACAATTACTCATTTCTGAAAACCTTGTTGTGTTTTCTTGGTAGAGCTAAGTGAAGATATCTCAATAATAAGAAATATATATATCCACTCAGCATTTTAAGAACACAAGGGTTCCCCTCAAAGATATATTTTACAGCAAGTTATGTAAAGCATATCTATTCACTCCTATGTGGTTTGGTCCTTTGGAAGTTCTGTCATATGGCTATGAGAGTTACATAAACTGGGAGCTGAGCTGAAGCTTGGACAGCTTCAGGAACCCTGGTGAGCTGTTGCTGCCCCTCTCCTATGAGCTTGGGAGCCAGGCAGAGGCCCGGGCAGTTTCAGGAGCCTTGGGTGCCACTCTCTGCCCACAACTTGCACCCTCAGGGAAGCTAAGCTGAACCTCAGACAACTTCAGGGACCTCAGTGAATGTGTGCTTACCCCTCACTCACTAGTGTGGGAACCAGGCTGGGTCCCAGGCAATGAATAGAGGCTTGGTGACCACGACCTACCCACTACTACACCCCAGTGGAAACAGGGCTTAAACTCAGACAGCTTTGGGAACCTTTGAGTGGGAGCCAAGCTGAGCCCTGGACAGCTGTGGGAGTGTGGGGATCACACCCCATCCACAAACACCATCAAGGGAGTCACACTGAGCACTGGAGACCTTTGGGTCCTTTCCCCGACACTCCGACATCAACCTGGGAGAGAAGCTGAGCTGCAGGGAACCTCTGGATCTCTGAGAATGACAAAACAAAGGAGCAAGATGCAATCGTAGACCTCCACCCCCAGAACAAGTCCAAGAGATATCGACACAGACGATCTTGGAATTCATACACCTGAAATTTCTGAAATAATAGCAGCTCAAGTAAAGAAACAACTCCATCAGGCCATAGAGAATATCTGATCAGAAATAATCTCTCAGGTAACAAAAGAAATGACAATAATAAAGAAAGAATTACTTAGCACATTGAAAGAAGACAGAAAAGACAATAGAGGAGCATGGTGAATTAACGGAAACCTTGAATGAACAGAATAGGAAAGAACTAGAATGCATGAAACAGATTCAAACAGATATCCAGAAAATTAAAATTTCTATCTAAAGCTGGCAAAACCACTTGAACAAGGCTGAAGATAAACTTTCAGACCTTAAAGACAGCATTGCTGTGAATGATTATGAAAGGAAGGATCTCTTAAAAATAACAAGAAACCGAGAAGTAACAATTCAACAGCTACATGACGAAGCAAAGAGAAATAATGCAAGATTAATAGGCATCAAAGAAACAGCAGGTGTCAGCACAAATGGCATAAAAAGGCTATTTGTGGAAGTAATAGCAGAAATTTCCCAAGCATGGAAAAAGAATTAGACACCCAGGTAAGTGAAGCATATACAACTCCAACTAGCTATAACCAAAATAAATCTACATCCAGAGATATAGTGATCAAGATCCCAGAAATTCAACAAAAGAACAGAATATTAAATGCATTTAGAGAAAAGAAATAGATCACCTATAGAGGAAAGCCCATCAAAATCACGGCAGACTTCTCAACCAAAACCACCAAGTCAGGAAAAGCTTGGAGTGAAATATTTCAGGTCCTGAAAGAAAACAACTTCCAACCCAGATCAATGTAACCTGCAAAACTATCCTTCAAAATTAATGGAGAAATAAAATATTTCCATGATAAAGATCAACTGAAGAACTTCATGAGTGCCAAACCAACCCTACAAAGAGTACTAAAAGATATTCTAGAAAGAGATAAAAAAAGACCACAACTTCAAGAACAACAACAGAAAGGAATCACCAAGCAGAGCAAGCAATTAAACAGAGGAAACAAGAGGAACCAACAGCAGAAAAACAACATGACAAAGATAAGCCAGTACATATCAGTTATAACCATCAATATAAACTGTCTCAATGCCCTAATCAAAAGAAGCAGACTTCAGAGAGGATCAAGAAACAAAATCCAACTATATGCTGTATACAAGAAACACATTTAACTCAAAAGAAAATTCATAGACTGCAAATCAAAAGATGTAAAATAATACTCTATGTGATAGGTACCCAGAAAAAAGTGGGTATAGGTATTCTGTTTGCAGACAATGGGAATGTTAAAACAAGAACAATTAAAAGGGATAAAGAAGGTCACTACATATTTGTGAGGGCAAAGCTTCAAGAGGAAAAGGTAACAATCATAAACATCTATGCACCAAACACAGGAACATCCAACTATATAAGACAAATTTTAACAGATATGAAAAATGAAAAAAGCAGCAACACAACCATAACAGGGGACTTTAACACACCATTGTGACAAAGAGATAGATCAACTAGAGAAAAAATTAGCAAAGAAACAACAGAACTAAAGCAAACCTGTGAACAAATGAACTTAGTAGATGTTTACAGAGTGTTCCACCCAACAACATCAGAATACACATTCTTCTCAGCTGCACACAGGATGTTCTTTAAAATAGACTGTATACTGCCCCACAGAACATGTTTAAGTAAATACAAAGGAATTGAAGTTATCCCATGCATACTATCGGACAATAGTGCAATGAAATTAGAAATTAATGACAAAAGAAACCACAAAAATTCCATAAAGACATGGAAATTAAACAACACCCTCCTGAACAATCAATGGGTCACAGATGAAATCAAAGAAGAAATTAAACACTATGTACAATCAAACAAAAATGAGTTAAAACTTACCAGAACCTGTGTGATGCAATGAAAGCAGTCCTCAGAGGGAAATTTATAGCAGTGAATTCCCACCTTAGGAAAACAGAATAAGCACAAATAAACAATCTTATGCTACACCTCAAGCTTCTAGCAAAAGAAGAACAAGTCAAACCCAAAGCCTAGAGAAGGCAGGAAATTATGAAGCTTAGGGCACGAAAAACAGCAATGGAGACTAAAAAAACAATACAAAGAATTAATGAATGGAAGAATTTGTTCTTTGAAAAAATAAACAAAATTGGTAAACCTCTAGCCAACCTTATTTAAAAAAGGAAAGAGGGGCTGGGGGTTTAGCTCAGTGGCACAGCACCTGCCTGGCAAGCACAAGGTCATAAGTTTGATTCCCGGTACCAGAAAACCTCCCCCCCCAAAAAATAAATAAATAAAAATAAAAAAAATAAGAAAAGAAAGAAAAAACTGAAATACATACGTAAGGAATGAAACAGATGAAGTCACTACAGATCCTGTAGAAATTCAGAAGATCATCAGAAGATCATCATTCAGAAGATTAGCTTTACTCAGAAGAGTAAAGATTTGAAAATCTTTACTCTTACAGGATGGAAAACACAGAGGAAATGGACAGATTTCTAGATACTTATGAATTACCAAAGCTGAATGAAGAAGTTATAAAAATCTTGAATAACTCTATATCAGCAAATGAAATTGAAAATGTAATAAAAAACTTGCCAATGAAGAAAAGCCCAGGTCCTGATGGATTCACATCTGAATTCTACAAGAAATTTAGAGAAGATTTAATGCCAATTCTTCTCCAAATCTTTAATGAAATTGAAGGGGAAGGAATTCTCCCCAACTCATTCCTGGAGGCAAGTATTATCTTGATACTACAACCAGAGAAAGACCCAACCAAAAAGAAAAACTACAGGCCAACCTCCCTAATGAATACAGATGCAAAAATTCTCAATAAAATACTAGCAAGCAGAATGTAACAAAGCATCAAGAAGATTATACAAAAAAATAAATAAAGAAAGAAGATTATACACCATGACCAAGTGGGATTCATTCCAGGAATGCAGGGATGGTTCAGTATACGCAAGTCAATTAATGTAATATACCATATCAATAAAGTCAAAGACAAAAATCACATGATCATCTCCATTGATGCAGAAAAAGCTTTTGATAAAGTCCAACACTTATTCATGATAAAAACTTGACAGAAAATTGGCATAGATGGACTTTACCCTCAATCTGATAAAAACCGTCTATGACAAACCAACAGCTAACATCATTCTAAATAGTCAAAAACTGAAAGCTTTCATTTTTAATTTTTTAATTTTTAATTTTTAATTTTTATTTTTCTGGTACCATGAATCAAACTCACGACCTCATGCTTGCCAGACAGGTGCTGTGCAGCTGAGCTAAATCCCTAGCCCCAGGCTTTCACTTTAAAATCAGAAGCAAGACAAGGATGTCCACTCTCACCACTCCTATTCAATATAGTTCTGGAAATACTAGCCAGAGCAATTAGATAAGAGAGAGAAATAAGAAGAATGCATACAGGAAAGAAAGAAGTGAAATTATCATTATTTGCAGATGACATGACACTCTATATAGAAGACCTCAAAAACTCCAGCAAAAGGCTTATAGATTTAATAATCAAATTCAGTAGCATAGTGGGATACAAACTCAACACTCAAAAATCAATAGTGTTCTCATACACAAACAAAAACAGACTGAGAGAGAAATTAGTGAAACCACAACTTTCATAATAACATCTAAAAAATGAAATACTTAGGAATCAACCTAACAAAAGAAGTAAAAGATCTATATAGTGAAAGTTACAGTACTCTGAAAAAAGAGATTGAAGAAGATTTCAGAAAATGGAAAGATATTCCTTGCTCATGGATAAGAAGAACCAACATTGTGAAAATGGTCATATTCCCAAAGTTATTGTACAGATTCAATGCAATACCAATAAAAATACCATTAGTATACCTCACAGCTCTAGTGAAAATTCCTAAAATTCATTTGGAACCAGAAAAGGCCTAGAATAGCAAAAGAAATCCTGGGCAACAAAGGAAAGGCATGAGGGATCACAATCCTTGACTTGAAATTATACTACAATGCTACTGTGATAAAATTGGCATGGTACTGGCAAAAATCAGACCTGAAGATCACCGGAACAGATTAGAAAATGGAGACACAGCTACAAACACACTCAGCCACCTTATCCTTGACAAAGGGGCCGAACATGTTCACTGGAAGAAAGACAGCCTCTTTAATAAGTGGTGCTGGAAAAACTGGCTTTCCACATGCTGAAGACTAAAACTAGACCCATGTCTATCACCATGCACTAAATTAAAGTTAGAATGGATCAATGATCTAAATATCAAAACAGAAACACTAAATCTACTGGAGGAGGAAGTAGGTAGAAATCTCAAAGACATAGGGGTAGGCAGAGAGTTCATGAACAAAAACCAAACTGCATGGGAAATACTTCAAAGAATCAACAACTGGAATCTTATCTTGTTGAGAAGTTTTTACACATCAGAAGAAATCACCAACAGAGTAAAAAAAATCATGAATTGGGAAAAAATTTTAGCCAACTGCCTTTCAGATGAAGGACTTCTATCTAGAACATATGAAGAATTAAAAAAAATCAGGCCTCCAAAATTCAAAGACCCAATCCAAAAATGGACATCTGAGATGAATATGCACTTCTCAGATGAAGAAATACTAATGGTGAATAAATGTATGAAAAAATATTCAGCATCATTAGTCATTCAAGAAATGCAAATTCCAACAACACCAAGGTTCCATCTCACCTCACAAAGAATGGCTCTCATCAAGAAATCAACCAGTGACAAATACTGGAGAAGCTGTGGGGAAAAAAGAAACAATTCTTCACTGCTAGTAGGAGTATGGATTGGTGAAACCACTGTGGAAATCAGTGTGGAGATTCCTCACTAAACTGGGATTAGAAGTCCCATGTAACCCAGCTATTCCCCTTCTGGGTATTTTTCTGGAAGAATTAAAAACATCAGACCACAGCGATATATCCACACTCATGTTTATAACAGTGCAATTTGCCGTAGCTAAATCTTGGAAACAACTCAAATGCCCATCCACTGAGGAACGAATAAAACAGGTATGATATTTTTAGACAATGGAGTATTACTCAGCTATGAAAACAGATAAACTTTCATAGGTAAGTGGATGCAACTAGAAGTGAAATAAGTTGGACCCACATATGTAAACACCATAAGTGAAATAAAGTGAACCCACATGTGTAAACACCATATTGTTTCCCTAGTGTAAGAATAGGAAAGAATAAATAAAACCCAAAATGTATAATAGATAATATGAAAGGGAAAGAAATTGTGCAAAGGAAGGAACAACTGGGATCAGGGAAAGAAGAAAAAGAAAGAAAGTACTCAGGCTATATATATA
>NW_004955480.1:8128724-8260127 GCF_000276665.1 Chinchilla lanigera | reverse complement strand
ATATATATATATATATATATATATATATATGGATAGGTGGGAACTGCTGATGTCTGGTGGTGTGTTAAAGGGAAGATTTAGTGCATAATTTTTTTTAAAAAATATTTTGACCAGTTTTGCATGTTTGTATTTGGTAATCTGAGCAACTGATGTGAAGACAAAAATATGCAATATGACAACCGTTGGTGAGTTTCTATAAGCTTGTCTAGTGAGACTCTGTATTGTCTCTAATGTTATTTTTTAATTATTACTTTATTATTCTCTTTAATGGTTTGATCAGTCTTCCCATCTTGCATCTGGTAATCTGAGCAACTTTGTAAAAGATACCAATATGTAAAAAAAAAAAAAACATACCAATATGTAATATAATAAGCATGTTAATCCCTATCATTTGCTTTAAACCCCGTATCTTTTTTGTGTGTGTGCCAGGAATCAAACTCAGGACCTTTCACTTGCCAGGCAGGCGCTTATGCCACTGAACTATATCCCCATCCCCTCACCCCACCCCTGTATCATTTTTAAGGTCCTTGCTTTGTTTGGTTTGTATTCCACTATTCTTTTTTTCTTTACTACTCTCTTTCAAATAATAAAAAAAGAATATTTTTATGTCATTTCCATGACATAAACTGTCATGGAAATGACTTACATATTTTGGAAAATGTCTGTTGAAAAGGCAACCTGTGTATGCATGTTTTACCCCTGTGCCAAAGTGTAAGGTACTTATTTTGGGTGGAAACAGATGCACCTACATGATTTTGTTGTAGAAAATATGACATCCTAACTCTGAGATGGTTCTTGTACAGTTTTCCTATTTGGGGGTAGTGATTACACACTTAGAAGCATTCAGAAGAAAATTTTTTTTTTTGTCTTTTTGAGACAGGGTTTCGATATGCAGTTCAGGCTGGCCTTGAGCTCACTTTGTAGCCTGGGCTGGTCTTGAACTCGCAATGATCCTCCTGCTTCAGCCTCCTGAGTGCCAGGACCAGCTCAGAAGAAAACTTTAAGCTTGTTTGAATTTTGTGTGATGCAGTGCTCTGTACAGAATTATAATCAGAGTAGTTACTCTTTTTTTTTCTCCCTGGTACTGGGAATTAATTAAACTCACGACCTTGTGCTTGCTGGGCAGGTGCTGTGCCGCTGAGTTACATCCCCAGCCCGTAGTTACTCTCTTATCTCTGCTTCTACAAATACAATTTAGGGAGGGTGAGCAGGGAGACAGAGAGAAAGAGGGCAAAGGAAGGGGAGAAACTCTCCCAACTCCTACCGGCAGATAATTAAACTAGTACAAATTACTATGTTTTAGGTATGTGACGAAGGTGATCCAGGGAATGTTGGGGTTGCAGAGTGAGGGGCCTACTCTTATCTACACCAGGGAAGGAAGAATTTTAGAACAAGGGTCCTTCAACTTGAGACCAGAAGGATGAAGGTTTTGTAGCCAGGTGGGAGGTGGGGCTGAGAAGGGTGGGTCAGAAGTATTTCCAGGCAGGGAGGTTAATGTGTACAAAGGTTTATGCTCTCAGCTATGGAATTTGTCTCAAGTGTTTGCACTTTATTTAACAAATTTATTTTGCTTGGCCAATATTTACTGACTGTCTTGATCAGAAGACTCGGGAGCAGCTGTGTTATTCCTGGACAGTGTAATTCCCAGGATGTGAGACTGTTTGAATTTGGCCCTGATGTTCACCCCTCCCCGAAAGGAGATGCCCTAACAAGGCTGCTGAAGGTGGCTAAACTCACAGATTGGAAATCAACTTTCATTACTGCTACAGTTTAGATCTTGAATCCCTCTGCCCCAAACCACTTGCTAAAGGCGTGGTCCCTGTCACTGTTAGGAAGCCATGGAGGCTATAGGAGGCAAAGCCTTGTGGGGGGTCTTTTGGTTACTGGGGCACGGGCTTTGGAGGGTATGATGGGCTGCAGCCCCCTCCACACTCTCTTTTCCTTCCTGGATGGGAGATGAGTAGTTTTGCTCTACCAAGCACTCCCTGCATGATACACTGCCTTGACACGGGCACAAACACTGGATCAATGACTCATGGCTGAACCCACCAAAACTGAGGGCCAGAATAAACCCTTTCTCTTTGTAAGGTACTTATCTCAGGTATTTCGTTATTCAGGAGCCAGATTGTCAGGCTTCTACTGGGGCCTGTCCTTGTCCAGTGCTGAGCTGGACGGCCCAGGGAGGACATCGTACTGGCGGTATGATAACCTCACCCAGGTGTAATGTGGCCCGAGATATTTCACTCCTAGAAATCCTATTAGGAGCTCTTCCTCAAGACAGAGGGCAGGTGGACAGAGGAGGCTGGGGATATAGCTCAGTGTCACAAGCCCCTACCTGGCAAGCACAAAGTCCTGAGTTCAATTCCTAGTACCAAAAAACAACAACAACAACAAAATCAAAGAATCAACAAATGGGATCATATAAAATAAAAAGGTTCTGCACAGCAAAGGAAACCACCAACAACATGAGGAGACAACCTACAGAATGGGAAAAATTTTTACCACCTACTCCTTGGACAAGGGAATAGTATCGAAAATATATAAAGAACTCAGACAAATTAGATCACCCCCTAAATAAAAAACTCAGTCAAAGAATGGACAATGAAATAAATAGACACTTCTCAGAAGAAGAAATATAAGCGGTCAATGACTATACAAAAAAATGCTTAAAGTCACTGATCATTAGAGAAATGCGAATTAAAACAACATTGAGATTCCATCCCATTCCAAAAAGAACTAATAAATGCTGGTGAGGATTCAGGGAAAAAGGGCCCTTTCACATTGTTGGTGGGAATGAATCCCCTTTAGTACTAAAGGGAAAGCGAAGTTGTTGACTGCATTATTTCACAAGTAGAAACTGTGACAAAAAAGAAGCCCAGGTACTTTCTGTGGGAGGCAATATCAGGAAACACTGGGCGTGGGAGGGTATGGGAGGTCAGAGGCCAAGGCAGTGTGGTGCAGTTACCCCAGAAGACAGCTGCCACTTCCGCCTTCTGGGGAATCCCAGCCAGCATCTGGGCCCCCGAATTCTTGCACCTGCTGCACCCTTGGGTTCATCTTCCAGGGGTGGCAACTAGCACAAGGAGAGAGCTGAGTAGGACAGAAAAGAAACAATTTTTTCACATGTAGTTTCTGGTGAACCAATTCAAAGGGAGCTTTTGGATTAATCTTTGCTTGTCATTTAAGGTACTGGTAAAGAATGCATACACGATTCTTCCAAATTATGCACACATCATGAAGTCCCTTTCTAGTTATGCAGACCTTGCAAATTATGGAGTGAGAGAAAAACATCAAAATGCCATTGTATCATTCTCAATGAAAATTCAGACTTAGAAGCAGTTTGTTGGAAGTTAAGTTTCTCTGAAAACTTGTTCTGTGAGTCATCAGTCTTAGATGTACTACAATTAATATTATAAAAGAACTTGCCAGCTTTATTCCAATACATTAAAATGTTTAACAGCTCCAGTAACAGATTTATTAGCAGGAAATTCTCAAAATTCAAAATTATGAAACAGGGGCTGGGGATTTAGCTCAGCAGCACAGCACCTGCCTGGCAGGTGCAAGGTTCGTGAGTTCAATTCCTGGTACCAGAAGAAAAATAAAAACAAACAAACAAATAAAATCAAACATACTGCAATCTTGCATTTTCCAAGGGTGACTGATATCACTTTCAATTACACCGATTGATAACAAAGTTGCTGAAAGTATAAATTCGAATGAACTATAAATGAATTTGTGGAGAAGAAAACCAGAACAGTGTCATAATAAATCATAGTATCACATTAAACTTATTTATTATATTAATAAAAGTATATACTATACATTGAATTCTGTAAAATACTATATTAAATTATGGCATCAAAATCTTTTTTTATAATTTGTAAGTTTATCCTGTTATTTATGATCACTGTTATACTAATTACATTTCATAAGTAATAAAATAGTTCTATTTTTTGTTTTTTTGGTTTTTTTTCCCAGTACCAGGAATCGAACTCACGACCTTGCACTTGCCAGGCAGGCACTGTGCCACTGAGCTAAATCCCCAGTCCCTGAAATAGTTCTAAAAGAAAACGTTTTATTGGAGTATCTTTAGCTTATTTAGTTGTACTTTTTTTCTTACTTTGTGAACAAGGTGTTCTGTTTTGATTTTGCACAGGGAACTCCCAAATTATATAGCTGGCCCTGTCTCTAGCACAGTGATTTCTTCTGGGTCATGCGGTTAAAATATCAATGAGATTCAGGAGCTGGATGCTCTGTGGAGCCTTGTCTTGTTCTTGGAGCCATTTGATGTCAAGAGCTTTCTGATTTGTATGATCAATGGTTCAAAACCATATTCCCAGGCATGGCTTGTGCTGTCTTCAAAATCCAGAGAAGGAGTCCAAGGGCTGTGCTTCTTTCATTGTTGCAGGAGACACAAGCTGAAATAACATATCCTTCACTATGGAGGGGAGGTCCTGCATGCCTCCAGACCCCTAGCTCACTGTAATCTCCTTCCCAGGTTGTAGGGTTAGCACCCATCCTCTAGACAACATGTATCTTACCAGGGCATCTAGAAGATCTGACACTTCATGCATACTAATTTTAGTTAACACAACTTCATCAATATGAGGGGTCAAACTGGTGTTATGATGAACATTTAGACAAACATTGAGATCATTTTAGACTCCAAAGGGCCACAGAAGAGGCTAAGATGGTGAGTCACCTATACCGTCCAGGTGAGTGCAAACTGCTCCTGGCCTTCACAGCACACCAAATCCTAAAGGTCATGAAGACATCACCACTTGGCCCTGTAGCTGAAGATTGGAGCTACCACTTGACTGTATTTGTGATCATCTATTGTCATGTGACATAGTTCATCTAACGTTTGGTTTTGTTAGGGGCTAAGTAGGTGAATTAAATGAGGATATGATGAATTGCTATCTTACACTGTAGGGGGCAATGAATCTTAGCATATTATTTTAGATAAAATAGTTTTGGTAAAAGCCTGCATGGTGCCTTGGGAAGCCTCCCGGGACAGTGTAAGAGCTAATTCTCCAGATCAACACTGCCCAGGAATGTCTCCCCAAGATAAGGGGGCGCCTAGGTCTAGTTAATCCTCCATGATCCTGCCTGGGCAGTTCCATCTCCTGGCCCTACGTAAACATTGTAACCATAAAGGAAATGTATGGTTATCTAAAGGGGGACATATAAAACAGAGTACAGAAAGTATATATCATTGTGGTTGGGCTCATGACCGGAGCCTGACCCGGTTACATGGCACAAGGAAAACAACACGTGGCCAGGGCTACAACATTCCTTTCTGTTACCGTGGAAACCAAAAATGTATATAACCTGGGAACAAAGACAGGTCCACTCCCACTTCCCGGACTTGCAAGTTGGGATGAGAGGTGACCGGTCTAAGTTAAAACTGTCTGTTCTCTTTGGTCTCTTGCGGAATACAGCCTGAATTTTTGCCGTAACAACACCCTCCTTAGGCTTAAGGGTGGTCCTTGCCTTGCCTTTTAGGTCTAATGTTGTTTCTTGAGTGGGGGTCACTTTCAGGAGCATTTTCTTGGTTTTTCTCACTACAAGAGCTTTTATCCACTATAAGCCAAGGAACCAGTGTGAGGAGGGGGTCAGGGAAGTAGCCTGCTCATTGGAGCCACTGTGATGACCGTACACCGGAAGTCCATTTGTCAACTGGCCTCTGGGATCCCATATTTAATTGAGACGGCCATGACTTGTGGTAGTGATAGCTTAGACTTCGTAATCAATGTTCATCAGAATCTCCAAGCTTTTCCACTCCTTCAGGGAGCAGTAAGGCAGGTAAGTGGCCATTGGTCTCTTTGGGGAAGGAATATGGATATCATTATTTTATATGCTTCCTGAAGGCATTGCAAAATTGTTCTTCCTTTTTAGAAATTAGATTTGGGTCTGAGATTCTATGCCATCTAACGAAGGCATCTGACACATTGTAATCTCTATTTAAGTGGATAATATTTCTCTCTCTCTCTTTTTTTTTTTTTTTTTTTGTATTGGGAATCAAACTCAGGACCTTGTGCTTGCCAGGCAGGAACTTATGCCACTGAGCTACATCCCTGGCCCTGGGTCTGAGATTCTAGATACAGGTCTGAGAACTGCATGACAGACTGTGGCCTTCCCTTATAGTAACAAACCTTTAATCACTTGCTCTTGGCCATTTTTCTTGCAAAGGTCAAGTAATATTCTTATGCCTGCCTGTGTGTTTAGTTCTTGGGACCTGTGGTGTTCATTAGCTGCAGTCTCAGTTTCTGGCCTGCAAGGCCCCTGTTTGCCATGCGTACTTTGTTGCTACAATGGTAGTCATGTCTACCTTGCTTATGGGGGTAAAGGGCTGCTCCCTGGGTAGCAGATGGTAGCCAATGCAGGCATCTGCTTTTCTGGAATCCTATTGTTCTTCTTTGCCTTGGGGAACCTGGGCTCGTAAAACTATCCCTCCCAACAACCTGGCCTTGAGAGCATAGCCATCTGGGATGAGCTTCTTCATGAAGCCAGTGCCCCACAGATGGTGCAGCCTTCCTTGGGTTAATGAGGAGCATCTCCCAGGCTCTCCTGGGGAACAGCGTCAGTTGGCTGTTGCTCTGTGCCGTACTTTGGAGTATGCGCATCTTGCTGAGCCCAGGCAGAGTACCAGATAAGCCTATTTCATTTGCTTCAGGCAAGCTTTTCTCAGATTTCTGTGAACCGTTCCAACAGTGTTACTAGGGCTTCCTCTACCTGCCTTACCAGGTGCTTACATTTAGGGTCTTCGAAGAGTGTCCCTACCCGATGCATTGTTTCCTGTCCAGCCTTATAGATCACCATCCCATCCCAGTCTAGCATTATTCTCATGCATGTTTTTCCAGTTTTGACATACAGTTAAGCAGATCTTACAGTTCTTTTAGTTAAATATACCCTTTTCTCCAAAACAGAGGACACTTTCCCAGGGACACAGTGCTGACACCCGCACTTGTGACTGATTCGGAAGCAGACAGTAGAGGTGGGTCCTGCAGAGGACAGACATCCCTGTGCACTGTGAGGCTGTGCACAGTCCCCAGGCCACGGGAGCTCTCACTCTTCAGCAGGGGAGGAAGACACTCCTGCCAACTCAGGACGGTCACGAAATCTGGGGGCTCAAGGTTCGCAAACATGTGGGGAAAGATGTCCTCATCTTAACTTTCAGGGTCCTCTTTTTCTCTGTCGGGCCTTGACTTGATTGAAGGACACTGCCAGGGCTGTGAGTTCAGAGTCAGACCTCTTGGCTACTCTGCTCTGGTCACAGTTGGCATGATGTGACCACGGGGTTTTTAGCGTGGCCGCATCTTCTGGCTGCAGGAGTAGAGATCTCCTTGGACACGCCATCAAGGTCTCCTAGCTTCACACCCTGTCTAAGTCAAGTGTTGTCTCATGCTATCCTGTATTTCTGTTCTGACCACTTTGATGGCACTGGCTGTGTATCAGTCAGGGTTTACTAGAGAAACAGATATAACACAAGATATACAAATGTACAAGAAATTACAGGTTTGGCTTACAGTGGTCAGCCACAGAGTTGGATGAGGAAGCATGCAGAGGGTGTCTGCATGCTGGAGATTGAAGAGCCCAGCCCCGGGCCTGGAGCTCGCTGCAGTGTCTGTGCAAGTCCATATCAGGACACTGATGGGTCTGTGACGTAATGGTGAAGAATGTACGATGAAGGCCGGAGAGCCAACACCAGAAGGCTGAATAGTCCAAATGGAAGCCCAATAGTCTGCACCAGAAGCCAGGAGACGACCAAGCTGAAGGCGAAGACCAGAGCTCCTCGGAAGAGCCAGCAGCCAGTCCTTTCTCTATTCCCCTTTTTTTATGCAGCCTACTTGCCCTGGGAGGGGTGGGGGTGGTCCTGTACACCCACATGGTCTGCATGCCTTCCTCTTGCACAGCTCAGGATGAGTACAAAGTAAGCACCCTGGCTCCCTGCTGAGTCACTTAGTTAACCTTCTAGACTCTCCAAGTTGACACAATGTATCAACCATAACAGGCTGTAAACAGCCAACTCCACATTCTTTATCAGTACCATTCTGCGACATTTCTCCTTTGCTAGATTTGTGTGGAAGTCAGTGAAACGCTGTTCCCTTCGTCCTCCACAGGCCATCTCCCAGGGGAGCCTCAGTAATAGTAATGTCACAGCACACCAGGGGTGGGACATCCAGCCTGGGAGGAAAGAGACCCACTAAGGGTGTGTTACAGGAAAGCTGTCACTGCAAGCAATTGGAACCTGAGCTGGTGGGGAGCTTTGGCTGACAGTGCAGTTCTCAGGGTGAACCCACTCAAGGGCACAAGTGAGCTGAGGTCCTCATCCTTCACTCCTGCCTGTCACGAGCTGCAGGGTGCTCCCAGTGAGGGTATTACTTCCTGGGCACTTTCAGGCTGTCTTGTGCACGGGAAGAACACTGTAATTCAATTAGAAGTTGGAGAAGGCTCCCAGGCAAAAAGCGACAGGTGCTTCCGGTGGGAAGGAGAGGCTGGGCAGGTCTGTAGGAATTGGTCACTGCCAGAGTGGGTAAGCATTAGGCATTTTCTGCTATAGTAAGTTTTCTGTCACTTGACCCAAATGCTTAACAGTTCAAAGTCTGGATTTCATTTGTTCTTGTACTTTATTCTTTTTGGGATTCTACTATGTCTGTACTTCAAAATTCAGTTCTGCCCTAGTTAATGTAGGACCTTTATTTTTTCATTCTTTTTTTTTTTTTTTTTTTTTTTTCTGGTACTGGGAATTGAACCCACGACCTTGAGCTTGCCAGGCAGGTGCTGTGCCACCGAGCTAAATCCCCAGCCCCAAGTTTTTCATTCTTATGGTCATTTTCTAAAAAAAGTCACAAGCACACTGAAGTCCTGGTCACTCGGCCTAGTACATTAGTTGATCTCGTGAGTAGAGCACACTGCTGGGTGTGTCTGGATAAATCACGGAGGCATGGCCTTGTGTATTGTATGTGATGCCTTGCTCATTCCACTCTGGTGCTGCTCCCCTGCCCTGCTCCCAGGCTGCCATAACTAAGCAGCTTTGCTCCTTCACCATGACGCTCCTGCTTTGAAGCCAACCATGGACTGAGTCCCACCAAGCCATGAGCTAAATTCAATCTTTCCTCCATTAAGTTGTGAGTGTCAGGTATTGTGCTCAGTAATAGGAAAACTGACTAATACACACGCACTGGGTGCTGTTAAAGTAATGGGAGGACGTTAGGCTATAATGGCTCTAATGCCTGGATCCCTACTATAGTGGAGGAAGAACTTCTTTTCCCATCCATCCCTAGGTTCATGGATGAGGTCTCTTGAACAAGGATAGATTATTTTTTTATTTTAAAGAGAAAAAATACTAAAAATAATGATAAAAATTTCAAAACTAGATTGTAGAAGAGTAACAATGGTTAGTACATCGCTTATTGTTATCTTTGAAGAAGTTGCTCAGATTATAAGATATAGACATAAAAATTGATCAAACGATGTAAGCACAAAACTTTCTATTAGTTAGCTAATAGAAATTAGTAGTATGGCTATCTTAACTATTTTATATATATATATATATATATAACTTTTACAAAGGACAGATTAATAGGAGAAAAACATACAAATCTGTTTAACGTTAATTGTATGTGACACGGGAGCCTTTGGAAATGAAGACCTAACAGTGCAGGCAAACCTGTGTATTTTTATGATTACTTCCAATGGAAAGTGGCAGTTGTGGAGAATCATAGAACAGAAGGGTGCAATCTGTGGTGATTACGTGGGGGAACTTAAGGAGGCCTGTTTGTTCAGCTTCTCCTGTGTGTCCCAGTTCCTTGAGAGATAAGGAGTTCCTTCCCTCTAGGTATAGAGAAATCACTTCTTGAATGCGGGTCTCATGGCCTGATGGTAGGAGGGTAGAAGGAAATAAGAGAGAGATCTTTTGTGGTTTTCTTAAGTGCCAGGTTGCCAAATTTGGGGAAGGTCTGTCCAGAATTCCATCACTACAAACAAATCTGAACAAATCCCTCTATGTGGGCTCGCCAGGGTGGGTCCAGCCCTCTAGGCTGGGTGGGTGCAGGATGAACAGTGCAACAAGCACCACACGGACTGATTGCCTGCCCCCCTACCCAGAGCCCCAGCAGACTAAGTCAACCTGTGTCCTTAGCCTCAGGTCCCTGAGTGCAGGAGCTTTTTTGAGGCCGTGATGCTGACTTAAACTAGGTAGGTGAGCCAGGGATATAGCTCAGTGGCATAAGCGCCTGCCTGGCAAGCACGAAGTCCTGAGTTTAATTCCCAGTACACACACACAAAACAAAAACAAGCAAACAAAAAAACTAGGTAAGTGATTTACCTGTGCAAGCACATTGTATATTTTCTCATGCTGAGCCTGCCCAGCCAGAGACTTTGGGAGATGCATCTGACCAGTGCCAAAGATTCTCTCTTTGACCTAAATCCTCAAGTCCCCTGACTGTGTTCAAGACGCACTACCCCGAAATATGGCACCCTGTCATCTGAAAAGCGGTAGAAGCAAAGATCTCCCTGGTCCTCCCGCCTTTAACCCTTAACAGCTTATAAAAGGATTCTCTGGCCTTCCTCTAAAACAGGTCATCAGACTCTCATGTGAGAGATGCCAACCCTATACCCATAAATGAGGACTGTCCTTATCTTTAGAGATAGAGGGACAAAGAGAAGAATCTAAACAAGTAGGCTTGCCAAATTCCCTTGATTAGACCACAGCCACTTTTTGTCCAGTCATATTTCTCCACAACTAATCATTTCTTCCTCAAACTTAGCAAAAAAATATGCATGGGTTTCCTGTTTCTTTGGAACTTTAGTTCTGAAGGCTTCTGTATCATTTAAAATTTACATCAAATAAATTTGTATGCTTTTGTTAATCTGTTCTTTGTTGTAGGTGCTTCAGGCACGAACTCAGCAATGGGTGATTTCCACTGCTATACCCTGATCTCGGGCATGCTTGGCCTATTTAACCCTGATTAACAAGGGTCCTGCTGGGGCAGTTTAGTAAAACTCTACCACCCCAATATCTGATCAAATTCTTTAACTGCCCATCACCCAAGAATTTATCATCCTAGCCTACCTTCACCAAGAATCCTACCAGGGTGGTTTACCCAGAATATTTTTCCTTGGGCATGGAGATTTCTTTTCTAAATTATATTTTGTAGTCAAAAGAACATAGGTGCACACATGCACACATCATACACAAATACACACATGTACATAAATGTATGTTCTGTATCAAATCTCTCTACCCCCTTGGAGGCTAAAGACACCAAGATATGATTAACTAAGATATTTTCAAGACTTACAGGGGCATCAAAATTGACAGATTATCAATCACTAATGTTTACAACAGCCTGTTCAGACCACCAGGCGATGCCTAGAAGTCTCCAGTCATCGCCTTAATCCTGAAATAGGGCTCAGTCATTGCTCTAACAAATTTGTGTGTGTGAGTGTGTGTGTATGTGAGTGTGTGTGTGTGTAATCATCAGGCCCCAGAGGTGGTATACAGATTATTTCTAAGTGAACACATTGGAGCCAAGAAGATACAGAAAGAAATCTCACCTGAGCTTCCCTTACCTAACTAAGGCAGTGCCTCAGAAAATAGCGCTGTCATTACATTCCCCTCTGTCATTATACCACCTGTGAATCTGGCAGCCTCAGAGACAGATTCCTTATTCACCGGCATACAAAAGCCCAGTAGACTCTCCCAAGCTTCCCTAATGAGGCCCTGAGCCCTCCTCCATTCTCAAGTGTGGCATATGCATACATCTTTTATCTCTGTCCGTTCAGTTACTTATTATTGTTACTTATCGTTGAGTTACTTATCATTGAGTACTCCGTCCTGTATATGAAAATTAACTTTTGTTCTTCTGTTAATTTATAGGCCTATCACTGCATACAAGTTGGAAAAAGTTCTCCTAACTAATGAATACACACATTTGTGTGTGTGCCTGTGTGTGTGTTCCTTTTCTCAAGTAGCTCCCAGGTAATGCGTAGGGAAGATTGACCAGCAACGTCTAACTGAGAAGAGGATGTGACTTGAGGCTGGAATCGGGTGCTCTAGAGCCCAGGAAATGGGAAGACTCACCTCGATGGCAGAGTGTGGTGGATCGATGTGCAGACAGTGGAGCTACTGAAGCAGACCTTTTTTCCTGTCGTGCCGGTCACTGAAATGATGAGCTTGCAGAAGAGAAAGAATTTACTAGCGGGGCACAGTCCTGTGCAGACAGGGAAATGCTTCAGGTGTGTCTCCTGGGAATAGGGTTCACAGGTACTGTTACCAGAGTCCTGGCCAAAGGTCTGGCTCTGGGGGCCCCAGCGACCAAGAGTTACAAGCCCAAAACCACCATCTGTGGCTGCAGGTCGAATCTCTAGTTACTAGCTGCTTGGGTTTGTGTAAATGACAAAGAATTTACATTCTGGAGAAAGTCCCCCTCGAAAACTTTTCCTAAGAGCTGCAGTAGAGGCCATAAAGCTTCTGAGCAGGGGTAATGTCCCAGAATTATGTCTTTCTTATAGTCTGCTTACCATTCATCTTATAAAAGAAAGTGAAGTGTTTCTCCAAAGGTAAGAAAAACAGTCCGGGGCGCCTAAATTAGCACACCCCAGGGAGTGGCCACAGGTATGCAGCTGCAGTCATAAAATTTGTCAGGAGACTTTGCACAGAGACTGCTCTATTTAGTGACTTGCTTCATTCATGCTTGTAAAGTCCCTTCGCTTAGGGTGTAAACATGGAAAGAACACAGTTGTAAATCAAGTTGGATTGGACTCGGGTCCAGCCTCCTCCCCACAGCTGGCTACAGAAACAAACTTCCTTCTTTTACAGATATTCTGCCTCTCAGTTTGTTGGTTTTAAGGAAGCAGCGGACAGTTTTATGGCAACACAGCTGTGACCACTTGTCCCAGGAGATCCATTAGCGGAGGAAAGGGATGGTGAAGCTGGAAAGGATCTTGTCTTCAGTGTGGCCATCCTGGGAAGAGCAGAGCAGCCTAATGATGCCAGGTCTGTCTTTGAGGTGCTGGCAGTGGCTCTGGGATTACAGAGGGGAAGGACAAAATTAGGGGGTAGCATACACGCAGCGTCGAGCAGTATGGGTCAGACTACGGTCTGACTGACGTCCGCTCAGGTTGTGTTGGTACCAAGGAAGCTGATTGTCTGCAAGGCTCCTTGTTCTGGAACTTGACATAGGTTGGGGAAGAGAACGATTCAGAGAGATAGTAGCTCAGAGGAGAAAATTGGGGTTGGTTGGGGCAATGCCTTGGGACAGGATATCGTAAAAGCTTGTGGCTGATAATCTGTTATTATGATGCCCCTGTAATCTTGAAAATATATCAGTTATTCTTATCTTATTGTCTCTAGCTTTGAAGAAGGAAGAGAGTAGATAAATTTAGGATTAATCAACTGCGTATTATTGGTTTTAGACAGATATTCCTTAAATGATTATCATGTCAGCATGCTGAGTTGAGCAGGAATCTGAACCAAAGTTGAAGGTAGCAAAGTAGAGAGATACAATGTAAAGGTGGAGATTCCAAGATTTGATCTTGGTTTTAGCTCCCATCAGATATCTGCAGACCCAAGTGAAGAGTCAAAGCCTTTAGGAAAAGCAGCCTTTGAAACCCTATTACAGTATTTATGGGTTAAAGAAGAAGGGTCGTCTAAGGCTTGGGAGGGGTGATTGGAAGTGAGAGAAATGAAATAATTTGTGGTCTGCACATGCGTAACTAAACTTCATGGCTCTTGCAGGGTGCATGTTTAGAAAACAGCTGCTTCATCGTGATCTACGGGTGGAAGTTTTGGCCTTCTTAAGTCAAAAGGTCATTCATCAGACACTTCCACGGGTCCAAGAGAAGAGGTTGGTGGCTTCAACTGGTTTGAGCTAGACAATGCTACCTCTAAGTTCTTGAAAAATAAGCAATTGTTACTGTTAGGGTTGAGACACTCGCTGCGTGAAGGAAGACTCCAAGAGACGTTCTCTCATGCAAAAAGCAAGGGGATTTTATTCACTAAGCATGCATGGGGCTCACTGAGCTCGCAGGAACAGAGAGCCCCAAGCCAGGTCAGTTCTGGCTCTTTAACCCGAAAAACCACAAAGGAGGGGGCTTGCAAGCATCATTACAGAAGCAGATGGCATTGGTTAATACACATAGTTTTTTACACTTATTGGGCCTCTATGATGTATAGTGTGCAGGAATGCAGAGTTTTTCTGCTTATGGGCAAGGGGAGGGGGAGAGAGCTGTGTCAACACCAGATGTTCTTTCTTCCAAGGACAGAAGATAATGCTCTGGCCCTTCTGGCGCTCCCTCCTTTCCGGGCAATCTCAAACCTGTTGAAACTGCTTATCTATGAGTCACAAGAAGCCTTATTTTTACATTTCCACAGTTACCATAGAGAACACACATCAGAGGTACTACCTATAGCAAATCTAGTCAGGGTTTATTACTTCTAAAGCAAATAACTCAAAGCCAGTGAAGCTTGAGGGTTTATTCAGGGTGTTCCACAATTTCAAGCAGGTCAGAGATGTCAAAGGGCAGCAACATTTGAATTAATACACGCTGTAAGCGGAGGTGAGAACAGTGCCTAGTGTGTGTGGCGATGGTGGTTATGGGTTGGAATAATGCCCTTCAGTTAAAAACATCTCAGGGAACATTCTGATCAGTGGGGCTTGAGTCATTTTGGTACTGGGCAGTTTCTGTGAGATCCCCAAGGCTGAAGTAAGGAATTTGTCCCATCCCTTTAAAATAAATTCGCAAGTTGGCTGAAGAAGAATTTTCAGGATGCGCCAGTAAAAAGAGACATGAAAGGCTTTTATTTTAGGACACATGCAAAGAACGGAGTGCCTGTGCTCAGAGAAATGAAAATACATGACAAGGTGGAGACAGGTACCTTTAAAGGGCGTCTTCACGATGGTGACCAGTGATCCAGGACGCCTGTTCTCACTGTCTGTCACCTGACAGAACAGGCCGTGTAGATGTGTTTGAAGTTGAGATACGCTTCCCCAGCAATGTTGCCGCTTCCCTGGGTGGTAGAGGTAGTGTAACTTCTGAGTAAAAAGGATTCAACTAGTGCCCAGAATTTACAAGATGTTGTAAAAGTGCAACGGCAAGCAGAAACGCTGAAATGACACTCAGGATTTGAAGGTGCTGATCTGGATCATTCCCAGAATATCAGGCCCTGATATCTGGTAGCCTAGGGCTTTTATATGATGTATAAACATGAGGCACAAAGGAGGTACAAAGGCGAGACAGAGCAGCCTGGCAGTTCTGGTTAGCTAGCAGGGTGAGATTATCAGTTACAGGGGTAGGTTAATGGTCATCAGTTTATGAAGCTTGGTACAATAGTACAGTCCATTGGTTACAGGGGTCAAGAAAATAATTACAAATCATGAAGCAGTTACAGGGCTAGGCAGTTTCAAAAGAACAAAGTTTTTAAAAATTTATTTTAAAAATAAAAGAAGGAAAACATATTAACAAACAGACATCCATTTACAAAACAGCATAAGAAGAACACAAACAATACAGAGTTACAGACAAGTTGTAGGAAGTTAACAATGGTTGTTGTATTACTTATTGATATCTTCAAAGTGGTTTCTCAGGAAAACAAATAGAGACATGCAAGACTGATCAAACAAGTAATCATTAACTGTTACTTTCTGTAGAGTAATAGAAGACAGTCGTATAACTACATTAGCTATCCTGTATATACATATGTACATAATTTCCCCTTCTTTCCCTTCTCTTTTCCCACACCCCAGTAAATGAGATCTGAATGTATTAAGCAACGTATTTTCTCACTAGTGTAAAAACCTGAAAGAGTGAATGAAAACTAGGAGGTATGCTAGACATTGTGAAATGAAAGGAAAATGCTCAAAAGTAAAGAACTAAGTTTCTAACAGAACAATTTCTAATGTAGAGTTTTTCCCTTTCAAAAAGACTGTTAGGATTTTTTTCTTTGGACTGAGTTTCCTGGAAGGGAAAAAGCCTTGTCTTCAAGCTACAGTTTTTCTTACAAGTACAATTTTAAAATCTTGATTTCCTTGTCTCCTTTCTACTTACTTTTTATTTCTTCTATCCTACCTTGATATGACCCTTCTGGACCAATGACTATGTTGAAGTGGGCTGACTATTGCAATTGACCTGGCTGTCGCTGGGGACAGTCCCATGGAAGAAGATAGGCTTCTCCATTCACAAAAAGAAGATAAGCAATTCCTCAAACGAAAGGTGGCACTGGTCTGAAAACTGGTCTGAACACTGGCCAAATTGAAGAACAACCATGAATTCCTTGCTCGTTTCATGCTGGTGTCCCTATCTCTTTTCCCTCTGTAAGACAGAAACACTCAGCACTTCTTAGGCTATGCCAATTCCTCCCTTTCAATAGTCATGGCAGTTGGGAAAGCAGCTTGTGGGGAAAGACCAGAAAGTAAATTGCTGCCCACTTATAAGCAAGCTAAGGAGCTAGCTTTAGTTTTGTCCTGAGCACAATGAGGAACCACTGAACACTGAAAAACATTGGCAAAAGAGGCAAATGACCTCTTTATGTTTTTTGAGACAGGGTCTCACTGTGCAGTTCAGGCTGTCCTTGAGCTCACTTTGTAGCCCAGGCTGGCCTCGAACTCACAACGATCCCCCTGCTTCAACCTCCTGAGTGCTGTGATTACAGGCGTGTGCCACCATGCCCGGCTAGACCTCATTTGCACTTAGTAATAAGTCAGCACATATTATCATGCATCACGCTTTCTAAGCACTCTTTAGGTACTGAGATTATTCAGTGCACAGACAATGATTCATGCCTGCTTACAGCGCACATCCATGTGAGTTGGCAGGGTGAGCAGTAAGTCACATATGTAAAGAAGTAAACTGTGTTTCACAAGGTGATGCATGGTACCCAGAAAAACTCAGCAGGGAAGCGAAGTAGAAACTGCTAGGCTGGACACTATGGCTTTGAATAAGGAGAAAGTGCTCAGGGAGAAGATGATGTTGGAGGAGTGGAGGCATCAAGTCATGCTGATATCTGTGGAAAGAACATCTCAGATGCAAGTATTATAGATGGCTAAGTTAGAAATTCATATACAGTCAGAGGATGGGGCCTTCAAGGAAGTCAGTATAAAAATAAAGACATAGAATTGTGGCTGAGGGTGAAGCAGAAGAGAGAAAGTCCAGCCTTGGGATGGAGCTGCAGTGGTCAGGTAAATGGCAACTGGAGATTAAACTGGAATAGTCCCACCTGGTCCGGTTGGTCCAGGTAGGCATCGGGGGCACAGGTGTGTGACTGGTACATCCGAACCCATCTTCCCCTCGCCTACCCAAAATGCCTCTGTTCTTTCCGTGTACCCTTGTAACATGACTTGTTTCTCTACTGGGTCAATATTAGCTAAGCAGCTGCCCTCGTAATCCTGTAGGTTGATGTTAGTCTGACCTATGTTGTATCCATATTGTGATTTTGATGTATAAATTACCCCTGACTAAGGACCTTGATGGCCACCCATTCGGGACCCCTCCTGGAAATCTAGGAGCTATTCTTCTTCCCCTTATTTCCAATAAAACTCTTGTAGCCTCTTCCTTTGGCTCCTGACTTCATTCCTTGATGTAAAACCATGAACTCTGTACATTTGACATCTATCAGGTCAGAGTTATATTTTTCCTATATCACAAGAACAGCGGAAGCAAAGGCTCTGGGTTGATCATGTGCTTGGAGAATTGGAGGATTAAGAGGAAGACCAGGATGGTAAGATTAGCAGAAGGCAGACTGGGTCCTGTAGGCCAGCTCAGAGGCTCTTCTCTGAATAAGACAGAGTGCCACGAGAAACCCACTGGAAAGACCCTTCTGGTCAGTGTATCGATGACCTCACACTCTGCTTGAAGACATAAACCAAATAGATAATAGGTAGATGAGATGGCTATCCTGTTAGTGTTGCAGCTGGTAGCACATCACCAACAGTTTCTTTTTTGAGACAGGGTCCCCCTATGCAGTTCAGGCTGGCCTTAAGCTCGCTTTATAGCCCAGGCCGGTCTCAGACTCACAATGATCCTCCTGCCTCAGCCTCCTGAGTGCCGCGATTACAGGCGTGTGCCAACACGCCCAGTCCCACTATCCATTTCTATATGCCTGATAGAAATGTTGACACCTCTGACTAGGTGTGCTTTGGCTGATACAGTTTCATTGAAGCTGTATTAGTCTCTGTGGTTTAGGTAGGTCAGGGCTGAAGCCATGGGGCTTCCAGAAGTCCATTTGTGGGAGGCATTGTCCAAAAAAGGAGCTCTGGAAAGGTGAGAAGAAGAGTTTCTAAAGGTTTCCACTGTATCTATAGTGAGACTGTCATATGTTGGTGTGTGTATGTATAGACCAAATATTCTGGTTTCCATGACAATGTAAACTGGTATCCTTTGTCCCCATGTAATTATGACTAGCATTCTTCTCTGTTAGGGAGATTGAGTGGGCTCCTTATGAATTCCATGAGACATAGAGCCATGAAGCATATTTGATGGGACTCCACCGACAAAGTGTGGCCCAGGCAGGGGACAGCTGGAGATTCACCAAGATGGTGGTCACCAAAAGCATTGATAGAACAAATTCAAATTACCTTATAGGCAGGGAACTCGATAGGGGTCAGTCCTAGAAGGGCATGGGTGCTACACTCAGGGTGATCTAAGGAAGGTTTCATCTAGGGCAATTTAGAAAGGTATCAAGAGTATGCAGGGACACACCAGGTGGGAAGAGCTGAGGGAACCAAGAGGCTGTGGGAATATGGAAGGAAAAGGTCCCAAGCAGAGAAGAGCAGTGACCTCTGCCAAGGAATCTGGCACTCTGAGGCTGCCCTGCAGGAGGAAGCCAGCTGGAAGCTGAGGACAGAATCTTGTGGTCCTTCCTAGATAGGAGCAGTGAACCCAGAAAGAAGGACGGAGGATCTGCAGAGCCACACGGGGGACTAGAAGCCACAGTCTCCTCACTAGGTGTCACCAGTGGAGAGAGAGGAGGAACAGAAGAGGCCAGGTGGATGGCAACTGGTGGTGGGCAGCCCTGGTGAGCACAGCTTGTCTTCTCCCTGTGGGACATCCACACATAATGAGGGAGAAACCCCCGGAAAGGGAACAAAGCTCTGCAAAACCAGTGGCGGCCTCAAGAGGCACTAAAAGAGAGGTGGTTGGGTTAGTGTGACCCCACGGTGAACTCTGGCCCAAAGGGACCCAGGCTCCCGCAGATGCTAGTTTGGAAGGCTTTCAGAATTTCCAGATGTTCTTTCCTGAAACGGAGCATTTGCTATTGTCTCATCTCCAAGGGCTGCATAAGAGGTATCTGAACATCCTGTCTGCTGCTGTGTCCTTGGGGGACCAGGGGGCAGCAGAGCAGGGCTGCCGAGGGCAGAGAAGCTGTGGTGAGAAACAACACCGGATGTTTTGTGGGTCTCTCAACTAGGGGTGATTCAATATGCGGGCCTTGTGTAAGACAGGAAAACCCAGCTGCTCCATATTGGTTTTTGTAATATATTATACATGAGTAGATGTCTTTTAGATTATATTTGGTGGTTTCATGCTATTTTTGCTGTTTTATTGGATTTCTTTTTATTTTATTGGTACATTTTAGATATACATAAGGATCACATTTGTCATAGGGGATTTGTACCTGTACATGCTATATCTTGCTTCTTCTTTTTTCCCCATTCCCCTCCCCTTTCTTCAACTTTTCCTCCCCTCCTTTATTTTTAAGAGGTGGTGTATACTCATGGTTAAAAAAATAAGAGCACTGTGAAAAGTCACTTCCACCTGTCTCAGTTCCTTTTCTACTGCTATGACAGAATACCTGAGTTACCGTGTTGTAAAGAACAGAAAGAAACTCATTTGGCTCATGGTTGCAGATGGGGGTCCAGGAGAGTGGCACTGGTGTTGGGGAGGGTCTTAGCCCCGCGTCCTGTGTGGTGGAAGGATGAACAAGCACCTGCCCAGCAGAGACAGGAAATAGGGCCGAGCCCACCCTCTCAGCAGACACTGACCTGTATTATAACCATCCACTGTTGTGGCAGATACTCACAGTAACTACCCACTCCCACACTAACTCTGCTCCTGCAATAACCACCCACTTGTGTGGTAACTAACCCATTCTCATGATTCCCACTCCCACAAGAACTGCCTGCTTCTAGGATAATGATCTTCTCCCATGCTGCCTACCCACTCCCACAGTAACTGCCACTCTCACGCTAAGGACAGTTCCTGTGTGAACTGCCCACTCTCACCAGGACAGCTACCCTGCTCACGACAGCAGTGCCCGCATGATCTCACCCCACCAAAAGTCTCACTTTGTACAGTTACAAGGGCAATTTCATTTCAGCATGGGCCTTGAGGGGACACCCAGACCTTCATGCCACCCCATCACCTCTTCTGACTCCCACCTGTCACTCTGATAACCACTTGTTAAGGATTCCTGTAGATTCTCAAGGATTTCTTTGTAAAAATATGAGCGTGTATAATTACATGTTATTGTGCCCTACCTGTTCTTACACAAAAGGGAGCAGCCAATGCATAACCTTTTGTACCTTACTTTTTCACTGATTAATATGCACTAGAAATTACTTTGTGTCAACAACGTAGAGACCTTCACTCTCTGTTCTTGTTTTTACAGTTGCATAATAATCTATGGGAGAGATGTTCTGGGTGAATTTGCTTAATTTCCTGCTAGGAAAATGATTTGAGTCTTTTGCAATCTTTATTTATAAACAATGGGATGAATCATCTGGTATATCCATCATTTCTTATGTGGGCAGAAATATTTGGAGGATAAATTTCTAGAGATGTGGTCAATGGGTTAAAGTGTAAGTGCATTTGTATAATGATGCACTGATTCTTTGCTGAGACTATTGCAATGAACTGCATACCTGTATTATTTATGGGTGAAAAACTCCAAAGAGGAAAATAAAAGCTGAGTTGGACTGTAATCTTTAATCAGTTTAGGCAGTGGTTGCCACTCGTGATGAACTTCTCAGGGCACTTATTCATGTGTGTGCCCTCATGTGGGCTCCACAAAATTTGAAAAAATCTAACCCTCTGGTTATAATTAAGTGCCCACCCCACTCTCAGAGAAACAAGTTTTTTAATTGACTCTAGCTGCATAAGTACCATGTACACTAATAGATGCCTCTGGGGTGCCAAGAGCAACATCTGAAACATCGTCCTATTCTTTGCAACATACACATAAACTTCAAAGTTGCAGGGCCAACCATGCATGGGAGTGCACACCTGTAATCCCAGCACTCAGAAGCAGGAGTTCAAGGCTAGCCTCGGCTACATAGTGAGTTCAGAGCTACCCTACTACATAGTGAGAACTTCTGTCAACAAACAACTCAAAAAACAAAGTTATGAAGTAAAATTGATCTTTATTTTGAAAATACCTGAAAATTGAATTAAAAAAAACAAAAAACAACTCAGTACTAAAAGCAACAAAACAGAAAAGTGAAAAAAGTACTTCTCTGGTGTTTTTGCTAAAATATAGCAGGGTAGATGGGGAGATTTAAAAAAAAATTTTTTTAAGAGAAAAAATGAAAACAATGATAGGAAATTAACAAAAGTTATTATACTGCCTATTGTTATTTTCAAAGTAGTTGCTCAGATTACAAGATACAGGTATGCAAAACTGATCAAAGCTTTTGTCAAGTTTAGAAAAATAAATCTTTGCTTTTTATTTTGTTAAATTGTGATAAAACATACATAATGTGAAACTTACCACCTTCATCATTTTAAATATACAATTTGGTCGTGTTAGCTGCATTTACAGCGTTGTGCGATGAAAACCACCATCGATCTCTAGAACGTTTTTCATCTTGCAAAACAAGCTCCATACTCGCTGAACTCCACATTAACTCCCCTTCCTGCCTCCCGCCAGCCCCTGGGAACCACTATTGTATCTTCTGTTTCTGTCAGTGTCACGCTCTAGGTACATCATATAAATGGGTCAAGCATTTCTATAGCAAGTATGTTTGGAATGGTCTATCATTCTAAAATGAAAATTTCTAGAAGCAAAATAAATAATAACATTCAGTATGTTTCCAGGATGTATAAGAACACCCTCAGGGACATTTTCCAGAAGCGACCACTGTTAGCAGATCCTTGTGTTTCCAGAAACACCAACTACGCTCATTGTATGAATGTGTTATGTATATGAACACATATAAAATCTTCACCACTATTTACAGAAATTATCGCATATTCTCCACAGTGTTCTACATTTTGCCTCTCAGGTATCAGTCTTGTTCTTATACATTGAGACTGCTTGAGATGCTGTATGTTTTCCATTGGAAGGAAAAACAAAGCATTTGCTCGGTCCCCTATCAATGGATGTTAGACTCCTTCCAGCCTTGTATTCTTTGAAGTCATCCTCTGCTTCAGCTAACCTCACACACAGGCTTTGAGTGCACTTGGGAATCTATTAGCCAGATGTATTTTTAGAGGTAGAATTGGACAGATAAGTGATTTCTTGAGTGTTAAGTGCTAGTGGGTCCTCTAAAGAGGCTGTTCCAATTTACACTCAGTCTACTAAGTATGTGAACTTTGGCAGAAAGATCTTTGTTACCATGCCTAAAAGTTGGGGTTAGAAAACATGGTAAGTTCCCTGTCATAATAAATACCAACTACTTGGAGGGAGACTGCCTGACCATTACTTCAGAGTCCTACAAGGGAGATAAATGTAGCCACTCCAAGTTATGTAGGAAGCTAAAGATGCTACAATTGAGTGGTCTCATTCTTACTCTTAGAGGGCTCAGCCTGGTATCCAACCCATATATGTTGAGCTATCAGGCTTGACTCCTTTGTGTGTGAAAGTCAAGAGGACAGGCTCTGTGTCTCTCACTGAGGTGGGGGGAAACTATTTTCACGAAAGGAAACACCAGAAAACAGCCTCCTAAAAGGTCATGAGAACAACTTATGCAGTAAAACCTAGAAAAGTTGCCTAAGACGCATGGTAAATTCAGGGAAGAATGGAAGAATAGGTCTGGTCCTATGAAATACTCAGTTGGCAAGAATATTTCTATTTAATCTTTAATCTTTTAGTTCTTGGGTGAAGACTGCATCACAGTGGCAAGTCCACAGTGGAATATGTTTGAAGAAACTATTCTGAATTTGTATTTTGTGGTACAAGCCACACACAGGAAGTGATGCTTAGCCATGTTTTCCTGAGCTGAGTGGAGATGAATTGAGAGTGTTGGATGGGTTAATAAGGCTGAGAAACATTTTGACTCAGGATGTGTTACACCCTCCCACCCTTGTGAACATGGTGCCCTGGACAGAATGGGAACATTCTCAGGGAGACTCAGGCCAGCACCATGAACTTAGGAGACCGTAACACCCTGTAAATTTGGCTGTGAGGAGATGCTAGTCCTGCCAGTGGCCTCAGAGGGAGAAATCAAGAGTAAAATTCAGTTTTCCCATGTGCTGCATGGCTGTGTGGTGGCCCACTGGGCCTTTTCCCATGATATTCAGTTGTTGGGCTTAGGACACACCACTCCAAAGTATGACTTAGAAGGCCAGAGTATACTGCCCCAAGGTAGACTTCTGTGGGATGTTTAGTCTGTTTATTCAGAGAAACTGCAGGCACATGAGTAGCTCTGAAAAATCTATCACTTTAAGAAAAACATTTACATCTGTGAAGGAAATTTTATTATAAGATATCTGCACTGGGAAGGGGGTTGCTCCCAAATAAATTTTTGTTACTGGGAGTCTTTATCTGCATGACCAGACAACCTTTATTCACCACATATTTCCTTCCCTGACGCTTTCTTAACTTGTGTTGCCACCTAGAATAACTTCCCTGCCCAGAAGTCCAAGGCCCTACTCCTTTCTTTGGTTCAATGTAGTGTAACAACTTCAGTTGTCTCACTTCTTTTTTGCCCTTTTTGTTTTGTTTTGTTTTGTTTTTTCTCCGGTACCGGGAACCGAACTCATGACCTTGCGCTTGCCAAGCAGGCGCTTTTGCCGCTGAGCTAAATCCCCAGCCCCCTTTTTTGCTTTTGTGAGGCAAGGTCTCACTATATATCAGGCTGGCCTCAAACTCATGGTGATCCTCCTGCTTCAACCTCCTGAGTGCTGGGATTACAGGCACGCACCATTGCACCCAGCCCATCATCTCACCTTTCTTCTAGTCCTGTATTTTTGTGGCACTCCTGGAAATAAAATGTAATTGAATGTGTTTCTTCTCCTGTTAGTCTGTCTTATGTCCATTTAATTTGTGGCCCAGTGAAAGAACCTAGGAAGATGAAGGAAGTCATTTTTTGTCACCAACATGGTCTTTGGTGTGTCTTTCTGAGTCAAAGATCAGACACCAGGACCACTGCCTTAATAATGTGAGTATTCACCTGAAAATCTTGAGAACAAGGGATTCCCTGAAACAGAATGACCAGGCCCTGGGACATCTTCCTGCAACTTCCAGCAGCAAGGTGAAGTTTCAAGTAGAAAATATCCAATGGCCCAAAGATAAGAACAATTTCAAACAAAGAGGCTTTGGGGAAAGCAGGCATCGATCATTTATACTGCGTCTGCATTGGTTGGAGGTGAGGGGGGAGGAATTACGCCTGCTGTGTGCACAGGTGTGTGTGTGTGTGAATATGTGTGTGTGCACGAATGTGTGTGTGTGTGTGTGTGTGTGTGAATGTGTGTGTGTGTATGTGCATGCGTGAGAGTACCATCGGGGATGGGAGGCCAGACCATAAGGCCAAGTATTTTTGTGCTTCTGAGTTGGTTGGGGTTGTGAGTAGGTTGTAGTGGCTGTGACTGAATTTGAGTTAAGGTTTTAAAATATGGTAAAACATGCGGACTGATCTTATGTTCTCAGCCCATTGCTTATTAACTGCTAACCTCCCCCACCTTTCCTCCCCTCTACCTCCAACTTTAGAATATTAAATGTAGGGTAAATTGTAAATCTTCTTTCAGTGAGATCTTGGCTGAATAAGATGGTGATCCTCCTGTCCATAAATGAAAATGGAAGCACACTCCTCCAGAGCTGAGGCAAATGACTTCTTGTTAAAGGAAACAGCTTCTCATCCTCAAACCACCCATCTGCAGCCTTCCTTTCCTCTAATATTAGAAAATTATGTATAGGGATTTCACAGGGAGTTTCTCAGTTGTGAAATGTTTAATTAAAAAGCACCTAGGGGCTGGGGATTTAGCTCAGCGGCAAAGCGCCTGCCTGGCAAGCACAAGGTCGTGAGTTCGGTTCCTGGTACCGGAGAAAAACCAAAAAAAAAAAAAAAAAAAAAAAAAAAAAAAAAAAAAAAAAAAAAAAAAAATAAAAAGCACCTAAGAATATTAACATTTTGGTTCATATTTAATATCAATTAATGACAAAAAATTTTGAGACAGGATCTCATCATGCAGTTAGGCTCATCATGAACTTGCTCTGTAGCCCAGCCTGGCCTCAAACTGCAGCAATCCTCCTGCCTCAACCTCTAGAAGGCTAGGATTATAGGTGCCACCTATAGGTACCACCACTTCCGGCTAATTAATGAAGTTAATTAATGAAGTTTTAAAATGTCTGAAGTATTTGATGTCAGTGCCTACATATCCCTAGAAAATGAGATAGGATGAAACATTTTCCCTCTCCTCCAACTCCCAGCCACAGGCTCATCACAAGGAGCATGCTGGTCCTCCTTCCACTGTGGATGACACCAGGGAGCTATAGCAGAGCAAATCCACACCTTTTGTGTTTCCGTGGCCAAGGGTGAAGGTGTGGGATCAGGCTGGCAGGGACCAAACCCTGTTCCCACGCTGTACTACCTATGTGTGTGCAGCCAAGTTGTTGCTTGGCTCCTCTGCTGTAGGCAAAGTTCTTAGTTAAGTATGACAGAACCGTCTCCAGGTGGCAGATTACAGAATATTAAGAAGCCCCTGGCAGGGTGAAAAAATTAGGAAAGAGCCAGAAATAATATCCAAATTGCACTATTGGTCCAGTAGAGAGTTTATTGCCTGGATTTCTGGGCGAAAGAACTGAGACCTGCCCCGTGCTGTCCAAAGCCTGAGCAGAGGAGCCCCACCAGCACCACCCCTGAAAATGCTGAGTTCACCACATTCAGCAAGTGCATCTGCTAAGGAGGTGCTCCCGGGGTTATTCTGAGGCTTCAGCAACATGATATACACAAAGAGCCCACTGCAAGGTTGGGTGTGTGGTAAGGCTCAGCTAATATTTCCTCCTCATTTCTTCCTCCTTTACTTCCTTCCACCTTCTCATTCCCTCCATTTCCTTTTCTTCCTTCTCTTTTTCTTTCTTTCCTCTTCTTCTTCCTCTTGTCCTCATCCCTTTTTCCTCCTCCTAAAAGCTGATAAGAAGAAGCATGTGAACTGTTTCCCAATGGCAACCATTTTTTTTTTTGTTTGTTTCTGGAGCCAGGACAGCTTGTGAGTGGACAGTGTCAAAGAGCTACTATTTAGTTGGATAGTACCATAAAATAATAAATGCCAAAGAGCTCTCTTTCCCCCTTTCTAATTTTTCTCCCTAGTACTTAGCCAGTGGCATTAAATCTGAAATGAGCTGTCTTCATAGCTGTGACCATTAGGATCAATTGTCCACTTGATTGGCTTGGAAACCACCTAGGTGAGTGAAACTCACTTCCGAGTGTGCCTGGGTGGGTCACAGGTGTGTGACCTTTTAGTTTTTATCAGCCCACTCCATCCTTTCTTCTCCAGTTCTGTTCATCTCTACTTCCTGTTGGCATGAGCTAAAGCATCTCTGCTCTGCCACACCCTTGTGCCATGATAGTCTACCTTGGACTGAGCCCCTGAAAACTGTGAGCCAGATTCAGTTTCTCTCTTTTAAACTGTGGGTGTTGGGTACTTTATCCCAGTGATGAAAAGCTGACCAATACAATAGTACGCTCAGTGAACATGAGAGTTGCACTAGGGAATGTAAGCTCCATGAGAGAAAGAATTTGCTGAACATGTCTTTTGAGATATAATTCACATACATAAAATTTACCCTGAAAGAGATTCAACAGTTTTCAATATATCCAGTTTTGCAATTGTCACACAATGTAGACTTAAAACATTTCCATCAACTCAAAAAGAAACCCCATACTCACCAGCAGTTGCACCCCATCCCCCACCATTCATCCCCAGGTAACCTGTGGTCAACTTTCTCTCTATATAGGTTTGCCAAGTCTAGATATTTTATGTAAATGGAATTGTTCAATGTGGTGCTTTGTGACTGGCTTCTTAAACTTAGCACAGTGTTTTTAAAGTTAATCAACATTTTAGTATGTATTAGTACTTCATTCCTTTTTCCAAGTGAGTAATATTCTATTATATGAATATAACCCACTTCATTTATCTATTCTTCAATTCATGGACATTTGGGTCTTTTCTATTTTTTGGTTGCTATGATAATGCTGCCATGAATATCCATGTGCACTTTTACGAGGACCTATGTTTTCATTACTATTAAGTAAATCCTAGAAGTTTCTAGGAGTTTCTTTCTTTTTTTGAGACAGGGACTTGCTATGTAGTTCAGACTAGCCTTGAACTTACTATGTAGCCCAAGCTTGTTTCAGACTCAGATGGATCCTCCTGCCTCAGCCTCTCAAGTATTGGGATTACAGGAAATGCACCACCAAGCCAGAGCCCTAGGAATAGAATTTCTAACTGTTAAAGATGCGTCTGGTTTGTCACTACTGATACAGTGATGACCCATAGTAAACTTACAAATACTTAGACAAATTGAATAAATAATTTGATTAAGTATTTGTGAAGATATAATTTTTTCTTACATATATAAACATGCATAAAGTATTTTTATTTGAACATTACATGTGGCATATAATTCTTTCAAACTGGTAATTGATGCTTATTAAAATTGAGATTTGAGATTTGGAGGTGTAGCTCAGTGGCAGAGAACTTGATTAGCATGCTTGAGGCCCACATTCAACCTCCAGTGTTGAGGGGAGAGAGAGACAGAGACAGAGACACAGAGAGAAAGAGAGAGAGAGAGGGAGAAAGACACAGAGAGAGACAGAGAGAGACACACAGGGAGAGAGATATTAATTTTGAAATTCTACTTTGGGTTGTGCTGTCCTGAGAAAGGTCTTTTTGTGTTGTATTGGTTTTCTCAATCTAAAAGGAAAAAAATAACTGAGCATGAAATTTAAAGGAGACAAAACCATATGTGGTAATACAGGTCTAGAATAACGAAAATAATTAACACAGGCACAGTGTCAAAAAAGAAACTAGAAAGCAGATTATTTATATCTTTGAGTCTGCTGCTAGCTTGATAGCTGGAAAACCAAATTTTAGGACTGTACACAAAATGTGAGAAAATAATTTATGGATGAAGACCTGGGTGAAGTCACTGCGGTCACTCACATTCTAGTCCCTCTGCCACCACTTTCTGGGAGAGAGCTGGTGCCCTGGTGTGCCGAAGGCTCACTTAGCTGGATGGACCAGGAAATCCTTCGCCTGGATCAGATGGAGACATGCTCAGGGCAGACACAGACCGCGAAGGTCTTGGGGCTACTGGGTTTGCCTGCAGTCATGAACACACAGAGGCTCAGCACAGTTTTTAAGTGTGTGATTGAACCCTGAGTGAGGTTTTGTGATGGGATGTTAGTAATTATAGACCATTTGCTTTTCTGTGGACGGCTTTAAGAACCATGTGTATATGTGTGTGTGTGTATGTGCGTGTGTGTGTTGCATGTAGTAGGCAAGTGCTCTACCACTGAGCTACACCCCCAGCCCAAGTACTTTATTCTAAACTATGAAGATATGTGTGTGTGAATGTACATAACTTGTGTCTGTCTAAGTATGGGTGGACAGAGGAGTATAAATGTGATTTTCTGTAGGTGCTCTGATGATGGGTGGTTTCTGTTCTCTTTGTAATTTTGTATATTTACTCGCTCCCACATTTTTCTGCTAGTGACGTTGGGGATCAAACCCAAGACCCTGCACATGCTAGGCAAATGCTCTAACAATGAGCTGTATCCCCACCCCTGCCCATTGTTTTCAAAGCTCATTTAAAAATATCTAATTGATAAAGACTGAATGTATTCAGGGTGTACAATCTGATGACCTGATGCCCCTACAGCTGTACAATGATGGCCACAATCAAACCAATCAACACCTCTCACCACCCACGCTGTACACTAGATCCTCAGAGTTTACTCACGTTATAACTGAAGATTTGAACCTTTTGACCAGTATTTCCCATTACCCTGTCCTCTGGCTCCTGGTAAACACCATTCTACTCTCTGGTTTCATGTGTTCATTTTTTTTTTTTTTTACATTCCACATATACATGCTTGTCCTTTTGTGTTTTGCTTGTCTCACCTAACATAGTGTCCTTCATATCACGCACATTGTTACAAATGAGAGGCTCCCTTCTTTTTATGGCAGTTACATACCATTGTAGAGGTGTACCATAACTTCTCCATTCATTCATTCATTCTTGCTTTCATTCATTCACTGGTGTATGGTAGGTTGCATAGCTTGGCTATTGTGAATAATGCTGAAGTGACTGTGGATATTATTTTTCCCACTCTTTTACAAAAGACATGTATTGTACTACATTGTGTTATGGAAAATACATACAATGAATGTAATTTAAAAAGGAATAACTAACCATGCATGGTGGTGCATGCCTGTAATCCCAGCACTCGGGAGGCTGAGGCAGGAGGATCGTTGTAAGTTCAAGACCAGCCTGGGCTACAAAGTGAGCTCAAGGCCAGACTGAACTGTGTAGTGAGACTCTGTCTCAAAAAAAGACGAAAAAAAAAAAAAAAAAAAAAAAAAAGAAAAAGAAAAAAAGAAAAAAGAATAACTGACTTCTAGATTATGTTCTTTTTCCCCCTCCCTCTCCTTCTCCTTTTTCTCTTTCTCCTCCTCCTCCACTCTTTCTCCCTTTCTCTCTCCTCCCCTCCTCCCTCCATTTTCTCTCTCCTCTCTTTCTTCCCTCTCCCCCTCCCTCTTCCCTCTCTCCTCTCTCCTCTCTCCTCTCTCTCTCTCTCTCTCTCCATCCTGGGCATGCAAACCAGGACCTCACATATGAGGTATATTTGAAAACTTGAATACTTACATTTTTTAAAAATCATTACAGTAAAAGACACATTGCCATTGATCCCCCTCTAAATATTTTCCCTCACTTTAAACAACTTCATCCCATAATTCTTGATACTTTTGAAACAGTTCTGGAAGTTCTCTCTCATGAGTGTCTTTAGTTATGTTGTGGCTATCTCCACTTCCTTAACTGATTGAAAACATTTACTTTTCATGGTCATTTTGACTGTGAGGCAGGGTTGGAAGTTTCATGGAACCAGATCTGGTGAATAAGGTGATGAAGACACTCATATTGTTTTTATTTGTTGTAAATGTTTTCATTGAATTCAGGATATTGAGGCAACCACACCAACACAACTAATGACATTCAGTGTTTTGAGGGGGAGTAATGGTAAAGCATCATTCACTATAAGAAATTAAAAAAAAAATTGAGCTGAATATTCATTGTATTCTTTGATTACCTTTGTAAACCGGGCAAATGCTGTACCCAACTGACCTATATTCTCAGATCCTTGATGATTTTCTTGATTATTAATGTAAGAACTATATTTTTGTATGGGTTTTAATGATTGTAGCTTTAGAATGTGTTTTATTTCCTAGCTCCTTTTAATTTCTCCCCTTTTTCTTCAAACATGAAGACTAATAACTTTTATTCAAATTACAGAAATTTACTGTAAGAAAAGCATAAGGGCTGTCCCTAGGGAATTATCTTTGGAATATTACTATGCTACAGTAAAAGACTGGAAATATTTGAAAACAAGATAATGATTAAACTATGGCATGACAATACTATAGAGGGTTACACATTATTAAATTTCTATTTATGAAGACAAAGTAAAATATCTATCATATAGTAAGTTAAAATTCAAGGATATAAATTCCTTGAGAGAGAGGAGAGAGAAAAGGGAGAGAGGAGAGGAGGAGAGAAGACAGGGAGAAAGAGTGGAGGAGGAAGAGGAGAAAGAGAAGGAGGAAAAAGAGAGGGAGGAAGGGAGGGAGAAAATCATACATATATCATACATATATCAGACCAAGATATTAACAGTAGTATTACTTACTTTCAAATAATGAAGTTATGAGTAGTTTTATTTTTCTTTCTAACCTTATTTTTCAGAATTACGTATGAGGACAAAATTGCTATTACAACTGAAAAAATAATTTTCAGAGCTCATTACTCTGTACATTCATGCTCTATCAAGTCATTAAAATACACAGGAACAGCATAAGTACGTATAGCTATGTGAAAGAAGCCAATCTGAAAATGTTACATGTTGTATGATTCCAACTACGTGATATTCTGTTTGTTTGTTTGTTTTGGTACCGGGAATCGAACTCAGGACCTTACGCTTGCCAGGCAGGTGCCTGTGCCATTGAGCTGTATCCCTGGCCCCCAACTACATGATATTCTGGACAGGACAGAACTATGGACTCAGTGCAAAGAACAAGGGTTGCCTGAGGTTGGAGGGGCAGGAAGAATGAACAGTTGAAGCATGGAAGACTTTTAGGGGAATGGAACTCTGCTGTATTCCACCGTAACTGGTAGGCACATGTCATCACACCACTGTCCAAACCCACAGGACGCACAACGCCAGGACTGGTCCCCAGGGTGAACTCTGGCCTTGGAGTGACAGTGACATGCCAACGCAGGGCCCGACTTTAACAAATGGAGCTGGGAGGCTGAGCGCACATTGGAGGAAGGGAGCAAACGGGACGTCTATCTTCTGCCCCACTTGGCTATGATCTTAAAACTGCTCTAAATACTGAAGTTTATTTTTTAAAAGGGCAAAGCAAAATTCAAAAATTCAGCCAGCGATGTTACATTTTACAGTATTCGAATGAGTTCTGTTTGGAGCTTTCTGCTGAGTTTGTTTTGTTTTGAATTTGCTCAGGATGATGCCCAGTTACTCTTAGAAATCCAAGAATGTGCTCCTTCCCCAGCGGGGACGCTTGACCTTCAGTCTCTCGGTGTTAGAATAAAGAATGGGAAGCAGAAACGCCCTAGGAATGAAGTAAATATCTTACAAGAAAATCTGTTGAGAACATTTTGGCACGAATGGACGTCCTGAGTGGGCTTGAAATGCATATACAGAATGACTAACGTATAAACTTTGCCCATGTGCTGTGAGTGGGCTAGATTCGACATGACTGAGTGTGCTTTTCTGTTGTTCTTTGATATCCAGTGTTTATTCACCCTTTGTCTGCTGATGATATCCTGGTTTTCCTCTCGGGAGCCTCCCCTTGCTTCTCTCTCAGCTGATGTGGGGCTCCACTCCCAAGATCACCCATCTTTATTCAGGACACCCAGCTCCTGGCCAAGTGATTGGCTAGGAAGGGGCTCAATCAGGTTAATGGGAGACGCTTCCTGTCACATCTGCCCCCTAGCCCATAGATCTATACATGGAGGGGTGTTAGACAAGGTCTTACTATGTGGCTCAGGCTGGTTTTGAACTCACCGCATAACCCAGACTTCCTGGGCCTGTTGAGCGCTGTGATTACAGGTGTGTGCTACCACACCCAGGAGGGCCTTGTGTGTCCAGATCTACCATCAGCCGACAGGTAACATGGTGAAGAGCATGATTCAGATGCCCACTACATGGATCTGAATCCCAGTTCTCCAGTGCCACCATGGCAAGGTGACCCTGACATTTAGGTTGAAATGTGATATGCACTGACAGCTTTGCAATTCTGTGGAGACCAGCGTCTTGCTAGTCACTGGGGACATACTTGAGGCAGAGACAGTTTGGTGTTCTTCTGTACTCTACACCCTGGTGGAAGGCAATGGGGGCTGTGAAGAAACTGTCAAAAATACCAGGATAAGGAAACACATAAAGGAGCTTGGGATCCAGAGGTGAAAGATTGAAAACCTGTCCCAGAGACTGAGTAGCTAAGCCACTGGTGGCGAACCTATGGCACGTGTGCCGCAGTGGGCTGTTTATGTCACTGAAAGCTCTGAGAGGTGCGCCACCACTGTTCTAAGCTGTTACCAGGAGGCTGAGGAAGAGGAAGGACCTAGGGAGAGGCACGGGCAGACGGAAGCACTGGGAAGTCCCTGGGTCTGGCAGGCTGGGTTAGGCCTCGCTGAGGAAGCGGTTGAGAAGCTAACTTCTGTGCCCTCGGATCTGTCCCCATCTTAAGTAAACAGGCAGAGAGCGAGCGCAGGCAGCCCAAGTGAATTAAAAATATTTTCAGGCGTTCTGCCAAACCCTGTTTAATCTTGTTTCATTGAAAATACAGAAAAAAAAGTTAGTGAATGCAAGGTTGCCCTTTGTTCAGTTTCAGGCTGTGGTAAAAGAAACCACATAACTCTTCTTTTCATAAACTGGCTTGAAAAAAACAGGGCACGAACTGATCTGACGACCTCATGAAGTGTTCTTTCCTGTTGTTTTCAATACTCGGTTTTTATTCACGCTTCTTCTCACTTGAGGAGGTAGAAAACATGTTGAGGAAGCGGGATCCTTCTCAGGAAAGCAGATGGACCCTGAGCTTCCCAGGGGCACCTGAGGTCTCCTCACAGCTGTCCTGGGCCCGCACCCAAGCACGTTTCCTGAAGTCCCCTTGTGGGCCATAAATCCTCCTCAAGAACAGAGTCAGCTCTAGGCCCCAGCTCCTCAAGTATAATGCGGGACCCAGGACACATTGATGCGATGCCCCTGGCATGAGGATATTGCTTGCGAAGTACTGGACACTTTAATGATGTTAACAGTTGTCATGGAAAGGGCAAAAGCAGAATTAGCCAATTAATTGTATCACCTTCCTCTGCTCCTTCTAGCACTGTGCTTTGTTCTCAGCAAATGAGTAACACATGCTTGTTGATGGATTTTACCTGGAGAATCTGGGGAAGACCTTGGATTTATGAGTGGGTGCTCAGCCTCTTGTCATGAGTTTGACTGAGGGAGAGGGAATTGTTCCTTCTTTTCCCATGTGCCAGCCATGTAGTGGGCATTGCCTTGGTGCTGAGGACACAGTGAATTTGGTGTTGCTGGTGAACAAAGGCAGGCAATGGCCTTCTCCTCAGGGAAGAGACCTTCCAGTGGGAGAACTGAGGAGAGGAGGTGCCCCGATTTCTAGGGGCTTTCCATAGAGGCTGTCTCTGTTTTGTATGTAGAGGTTCTTATAGCAAGCCTGAGATTTGGGGAGACTGCGTATGAAGTTTGGGGTCCATGAGCCTCCAAAGGGTGAGAGTTAGCATCTGAGCCTGGGAAAGGAGACATGGGTTGGCAGGGATCCTGCATGTACGGTGAACCAGGACTGTCTCCAGACAGGGTCTAGGGAGCTCCCCAAGTGGAGGCAGAGAACCTTGACTCACCCACCCATCAGGGGCAGCTTGCAGGGCTGCTAACTTCCATCTCAGGAAGAAAACTTTAGGGATGCATCAGTAAGAGCCTTCAAAGGGATTTGGAAGGCAGACTCAAAGATATAAAGCAGGTCCCCCAAAGTGAGAGGGGTGTTTTGGAGCCTTGAGCAGGGTGTATTTATAGGAATTCTGGGGTAGAAGTCTATAGAGTTTGTGGGTCTCTGGAAAGAAGGGGACTGAAAGGTGACAGCCTTTCTGTAGAAGGGTGATGGCCTGCTCATAGTGACAGAGCTGTAGTCCATCCATAGGGGAGAGGCCTATTTTACAAGGGAATTTATAGGCCTTTAGGAATTGTTGAACTGCTTTGTGTTCTGAACCTGTAGTTTTTATTAAAAGTACAATTTGAAAATTATGATTTTTTGGGGTCTCCTTTGTTTTACCTGATTTCTCTTGTCTTGCCTCAGAAAGAACGTGTCTATAACATCATATTTAATTTAAATGTATTAAGTATTCCCCAAATATTCATCTTTGCATTTCTACTAATTTTGCAGGTACAAATTGTAAAATAACAAAGTAAGTTAAATAATATGTTTTAAGCAACTTCAAAGATATCACCTATTAAGAAAAAGGCTGGAGAGATAAGCAAAATTTTAAGGGTACTTGGGTTACTATTTCAGAATGAGGGGTATTTTTCTTCTTTTCTCTATTTCTAATTTTGAAAACATGATTATATTACCTTGAGTGATTTAAAGATGATAAATGTAATTGGCTGAAGACAGAAGAAAGCTTGAAACCCCCATTGTAGGACCAGCATTTCCACCACCTACCTGGACGGCTCCCTCGGCCTGGTGTTCTCCTTGTGGCTCTGTTTAGGTGCCTGTTCCTCTTTTTGTGCTTGCTTGCACTTCACAGCCTGAGTTGCATCCCTGTCTTGAGAAAGCCTTCCTGAAGGTTACTCCTGTCTCTCACACAGCCAGTGTGGTATTAGTGCTTATTTGCTGAATACTTGTTGGCAGCCAGGCACTAATGAACTCAGGGAGGCCCCAAGATGTTTTTAAGGTCATATTACAGAACAGGAAATTGTGGTTCAAAGCAGTTTTATTATTTGTCTAAAAGGCAGAGACTACCCATTTGTACATGACCACAAAACCCATGCTTTTTGCTGCTATGGGACATATCAGTTCCTCAAAGGCAGTTTATTTTGGTGTCCTCACCACCTAACATAGTACCTGGCATTTGGCAGGTCCTTAATATTTGTTGCATGAATGAACACTAGGGTGTGTCATTTTTTGAGCCTTTGTACATTGCAGCTATGTACAAATAAGCCCATGGGAACTGTATTACCAGGCAGGCACTTGTGTCACTGAGCTACATCCCTGGCCTTAGGGAACAGTATTACCATGTGCTGAGTTTCTAACCCATTCTAGGTGTGTCTGTTATTCCCCAATAGTCTCCAGTTCAGTTTATGAATAGGCATTGCATTATACCCCTTTACAGATGAGAAATGGAAATTTAAAAATGTAAGTAACTTGGCCTCAATCATGCCACAGAAATATGGTGTGCTAGGAAGAGATGGATACTTTTTAGTATCCGATAATGAACATTGTACCTGAGCACCTTACTTGCAGAAAGACAAAAGACAAAGGGAAAATGTCCTCCAACCAGTTGACTTAGCAGAAGGAAAGGGTTTCAGGGTCCCCTTAGGATTCATTTTCTCAAATGTGTGTTATATTTAAGAGGAAGAGGAACTACAAGCTGAAATTCCCTAAAGACGCTGCTGATTAGAAACCAGAAATGAAGACGTAGCTCACCCGCAGGCCTAGTTGTATGAATGTTGGGAAAGTTGGATTCTCAGGCACTACTGTGCACAGGTCAATTAGTAAAGCCTATCGGTGCCCATAGGTCTTGGTCACTTTCGTGTGGCTGGATAAAAACACCCACAAGTTAAAGAAAGATAGGTTTATTTTGGTTCACATTTCAGCCCATAGCCTGCTGGCTCCAAGGCAGGGCAGCAAGGCAGAGCGGTGAGGTGGAGGAGAGCGGCTCAGACACGGTGCCCAGGAAGCACAGGATTGAAGGGAGGAGCAGGAAGTAGCCTTCCTGGTCACACCCGCAATGATGCCTCTTCCAGCCGGGCTCCCGCTCCTACCGGCAGGTCAGCTATGATGCCTCCTAACCCAGTGACCTTTTGAAAGTCCTGCCTAAGATCACAAAAGGCTTTAGTAGGACATCTCGATATAAATCATGACATCACATCTTTGAAAGTGTTCATGCACTTTGACCCAGGAAGTATACATTTAAGACAGCATATGTGCCTGATTTTTTTTTTTTTTTTCAGTGATACTGGGAAAAACTCAGGACTTGCACATGCTGGACAAGAGTTCTACCACTGAGCTCCATCACAGCCTTAGAGTGTGTGTCCCTGGACATGTGAAAAGTATCCCAACACAAGAATATTTACGGTAGCAATACGTGTAGTAATGAACATGTAGAAAACCTATGGGCCCACTAATAAGTATCTGGTCAAGCAAACTATGGAATACTGTGCAACAGAATGGTAGAGCTATTTAAAAGAATTAGAGGGGCTGGGGATTTAGCTCAGTGGCAAAGCGCCTGCCTGGCAAGCGCAAGGTCGTGAATTCGGTTCCCGGTACCGGAGAAAAACCAAACCAAAAAAAAAAAAAAATAAAAAATAAAATAAAATAATATAAAATAAAAGAATTAGATACAGCAACATGAGCTGATATGGGTGTCTTCAACATATATCATCCTGTGAAGAAATCCCAATGCCCAAGGGGTCATGCCTTATGTCACAAATTTATGAAGCAACGAAACAATGCTGTCTCTCTCCCTATATGTGGGTATGTTTTTTTTTATGGTTTTTTTTTTTTTGGCTTTTTGAGACAGGGTCTCGCTATGCAGTTCAGTCTGGCCTTGAGCTCACTTTGTAGCCCAGACTGGTCTTGAACTCACAATAATCCTCCTGCCTCAGCCTCCTGAGTGCTGGGATTACAGGCCCTTTGTGTGTCTATGTATAAGGGCTACTTGGTCATTAATAGTAGAGGGGGATTTGGGGCTGGAGAAATATCATCTATGTCTACCACCTTGATCTAGTCATCTTTTACTCCATGTATATTTATTTTATCTGTTGTCAAAAGGAAATACCCTTTCTAAAGGAATGTTTTGGGGGACAGACCCCAGACATTTTACTTTACAACCAAGAAAGAGAAGGCAAGGCTTATGACGCAGAACTGGTTTTTAGCCTTATACTTCAGACAACATGAAAAACACAGGATAACAAGGTGGAAGAAGGCAGGGACATAGCCATACTGTGAGAAAATGAAGCCGGCAAAACTAACATTTCTCACTCTGTGTTTCCACACTTGTAGTTTAGCTCTGGCATTGCAAGAAAACCCTCTGAGCACAATACTCCACTTCTAAGAAGGGGCAGAGTAGTAGATGCCAGAATGGTCATTTATTACTTTTTCAACCAGCATTTGTGGACTTCAACTTGAGTTCTAGATACAAAGAAAAAGAAATGGTTCAGTGGTTGCTGGCCCAGCCCTGAGCAAACTCAGGAGGAGGGGACCTCCTAGAAGAAATTCCCAGAAGGTGCTTTCTGGGCTGAGTGGTCCAGACCAGAGTCTCCAAGATCTGCACTGTCCCAGGAGAAATACACGTACCTGTTACTCACTGAGTTGAGAGTGCAGCTTGGAGACCTGGCCCGGTTTGGAAAGACTTCCTGAGGAAGTCGCACTGGGGCCAGACCTGACAGGTCAGGAGGAGGTAGGAGAGTGAGGGCCTGGCACCTGTGAAGGCTGAAGGCAGAGGAGAACTTAGGCTGGCTGGAGACAGAGAGTGGCCCGGCAGGGCTGGGATGTCATGGAAGTTGGAGACAGATGCGTCATGGAGGTTGCAGAAGCTGAAAGGGGCCCACATATTGCTTGCTATGTCCAGAGCAAGTGGGGAGGCGAGGGAATCAGATCTCTGCCGGAGAAATTATGTCTTTAAAAAGAGCATCTGGGAAGAACACAGCCTACCTGGCTGTGGTACAGAGAGAGCCGATGGAGGGCAGGGTGTGCGGATTTGGGAAAATGCTCTGGAAGCCCTGCCTGCGTGGGAAAGAGCTTGGACTGAGCTGGTGGGAGTGGAGAGGCAGAAATGAACTCATGGCGAACAATTTGCAAGCAGTAGCCACCAACCTCCTACAACCAGATGGGAGGAGGGAGAGACAAGGCCAAGCAGACTTGGAAGTTTCTAGTTTGAACAGCTGGGGGGATATTGGCTCTTTTGCTGAAAGTGAAAAACCAGGAAGGGAGCTTGTTTGGAGGAAGATTAACTGTCCATTTGGGGATGGTGAGAGGGCACAATGCCTATGAAACCACTCAAGTGCAGATGTCCCCTTACCTGATCTTATGGTTTAGATCTAGGACGGCCCTAAAAGTCTCGTATGTCTGGAAGGAGACTGGCTTCTGGGGATGCCATAGATGGCTTGCCGTGAGGAGATGGGCCTGGTTGGAAGTGGACCACTGGGGTGTCTTGGTTACTTTTCTCTTGCTGGGACACAATACCTGATGCCCAGAGCTTAAGGGAGAAAAGTTAATCTTGGCTAACAGTTTGTAGAGGTTTCAGTAGTGGTCTCCGGGCTCCAAGGCAGGCAACATGGCAGAGGGTCACGGCAGAGGGTTGCTCGTGGCGTGGCAGACAGAAAGCAGAGAAAGTGATCAAGGGAGGGGAAAGGGAGATAAACCCTTACAGGCCACACTGTCAGTGACCCAGTTCCTCCTATGAGGCTTCATCTCCCAATGTCACATTTACCTATAAATTCATCAGTGGACTAATCCAGGGATGAGTGTCACAGTCCCATGATCAAGTCACCTTCCAAAGCCCTACCTATGAAGACAGGAGACCTCAGGGTGGCATCTACACATAAAATGTAGCAAGGGCATGACCTGGAAAGGTGTATCTTCCTCCCCAGCTCCTCTCTTCTCTCTCCTTCCTGATGTGAGCAGCTTTCTTTCACCATACCCCTTGGCCAGTTTGTCTTTGTTTAGAGCCAGCCAACCCTGGACTAAAACCGCGAGCCAATGAAAACCTCCGCTCTTTTAAATTGTGGGTGTCAGCTATTCTGTCACAGCAGGTAAGTAACGAGGACATCAGGCCCTCCTGGCCATGAGCTTGTGCATCTTTCCGTCTTTTCTTGCGGCCTTCTTTTGCCCTCACTTTGGTTTCTATAGGATGTGGATGCCACAGACTATCAGAAAAACCTTCCTTTGCTTAAACTTTCAACTTCCTTGACTTTCTGTTGCTCTGCTGTACTGTACCCAGTGCTAGGGGTTCAGTGGTGTCCTCCCAACATTCTTATTTGAGGTCCTAAGCCCTAGGGCTGTAGAAGGTGACTATATTTGGAGACAGAGTAACCACATTTAAACAGGCACTCAGGTTAAAATGAGATCGTTAAGATGAACCCACATCCACTGCAATTGATGTCTTCCTAAGAAACGGACATTTGGGTACAGACACGCACAAAGAGAAGGCCACTCAAGAGGCAGGGAGAAGACAGCAAGCTGCAAGCCGGGGAGAGAGGCCTCAGGAGAAACCAGCCCTGCTACACCTTGACCTTGGACTTCCAGCCTTCAGACCTGTAGGACAGTAAATTTCTATAGTGTTTGGCATTCCATGTGTGGTACTTTGTTTAGAAAATTACTGCTCCTAAGAAGCCCAACCCTATCAGATGCAGCTCTCTGCTTGCTTTTTCCCTTTGTCTAAGCTGTGGGAAGTGACTGGGCAAAACACAAGCTCACCAACAGGCCTATCTTTAAATCCCTGACCTCCTGTGGACATCCTGAGACTTTTCCTTTCATTCCACAGCCCAAGTGCTTCCCCAGCTTCTGTCCCATTCCACTGGCACCCCACTCACATCAGGAGAGGGCCACCTGCTTCTTACTGGGAAGTCATCGGAAGGCAATGTCTCCATCACCAAGCCTTAAAGCCCTGTTCATTTTTCTTCTGTGAGCCGCAGAGCACCCATCCCACCCTCACCAGCCTGGGATTCCTCTTGCCTACACAGAGACCTTTTGCTCTGAACACTTCCTCCTGTCCTTCACTGTCAGCTGTTTCCTGTCCAGTGAGGCATCCCACAAACACGCTGATAGAGGTCTCATCTGCGGATAAAACATTCTCCCCCGGGGTCCCCAGAATATTCCAACTGTGTCCTTAGTTTTTGTGACAGAGTAAACACACACACACACACACACACACACACACACACACGACTTGCTTATACTCTCTTGGACTTGCTCTGGGTGGGCTTGTCCTCCCTGCTCCTCTACAGTGATACATTTAGTCGTTATTCCCATAACGGGCCGGCTGCCCTTCCTCTCGTCTCACTCACCCTTCCCAGCTCTCTCTGATCTCTAGTCCAGGAAAGCCCCAGGGTGAGCCTCTGGAACTTTCTTCTCTGCACATAATCTCTACATGACCCTGTTCCTGCTCCTGCCCTAAAACCTGTACGCAAACCCCTCCTGCCGTGATGCCTGCAGCCCTGGTCCTTCTCCTCAACCACAGACGTTTGTATCCTATTGGCTGCTGGATGCGTCCTCTTGCAGGCCTCTCCGACTTGCTGCATTTAAACAGAATTCTCCATGCACGCTTCCCCACCTCCAAGCCACATCCACTTTGTTGCCAGTTCTCCCGTCTGTATATGTAGCGAAGCTGTCCTTCCTTTGATCAGTTACTCAGAACAAAAATCCGGGAGTCATTTTTGACTTCTCTCCTGCTAACAAAGGCTACACTCGCTCAGCAGCTAATCCTGCTGCCTCTACTTTCAAACTACATGCAGAATTCAGCTCTGCTTCGTTCCTCCTGTCCTGCTCAAAGTCGTCATTACGGGTCTCCACCTTTTGTCCTTGCCGTCTGCACTGTATTCTCAATAGCAGAGGCAGGTTAAACCTTTAGAATGTCACACCAGACTGAGACCCATAGTGACCTGAGTGGGTTAAAAATAAAGTACACTGTCCAAAAAACCCAAAGAGTTTGTATCCTGTCCTACAGAGCCATGGTGATCTGGCCTCTGGATCCCTTCTGAACCTTTCATTCCTACCACACTCTTTCTAGTTTAGCTGCAGTGGTTTCCTTGCTGCAGGGACAGGTCAAGGAGGCTTGCAGGGGCCCCAGGGAGGGGTCCTCCCAGTTGACGGGACCTCCCTTGCCCATCTATCTACTCAGGAGTCTGGTAGTGAGCCGAGTTAAATCCGCTCTTCCCTCTGCCTGGAAATCATTTGCCCCATGGAAATCCAGTGGTCTGACCCCTCACGTGACTGAGGTCTCTGCTGAAATGCCACAGATGTTCTGTGGAGAAAGCAAAGACAAGACAAAGCCCATGGGTGTTTAAACTCCGATTCCCACCCTGTCCTAAACTCATGTCACACACGGAGGAACTGCACCTCTTCTGCGGCCCAGTAAACCCCGCAGTAACAGGTTAGCGACCACTGAGCAAGGGCCAGGCATTGTGCTCAGCCCCTCGGAACACGAACCCACTCGATCCTAAAACCCTGAAAGCCGGTAGGGCCACCAATCTCCGCCTCCCATCTGAAGGCGGACAGGTTAAAAAGAGCTTGCTGAGTCCCCCAGCCAGGGCTGGGCTTGAGGCCGGAGCTTCACCACCGGTGCTTCTTAGAGAAGGAATCAAACTGAAGTTAGGCTGAGCACGCATTTGTCGAAACTCAGAAAGAGACGTGGGCACAGGGCCGCCTTCTCAGGCAGAAGGCGCTGTGTGAACGCGGGGACGGAGCCCGGCAAGGAGCACAGCGGCTCAAGCGTGAAGAGCAGAGTTGATAAACGCGGAGGGCAGGGACACACCGTGTGACCGGGGCGCCTGCAGAGGGTTCCAGGTAGCACTTTCTCCCCCGAGATGAGGACCTGGGCCCCTCAATGTACTGGAAGCGCTAGGCTGGAGGACGATTGTGTCTTTTAAGTCCTTTCAAGCCTTACTGGCCCGGCGTCCCACGGAAACTTTGAAGCAGGGGGGTTGGGAGTGAGAAGCGAAGCAAAGAAAAAGCAACCGAAAGGAAGCGGGGAGGTTCAGTGTCAGACAGCCGGCGCTCTCCTCTCTTCCTGCCCGGCCTCCCGCTGCCTCGGCCTCCCTCGGCTTGGCACCCCGACCACCCCGCCTTCCGTCTCATGGCCAACTATGAATTCAGCCCGATGCCCAGGGACGAGCGCTGCTGCCGGCTCTCTAGGAGATCCAGGGTGTGTCTCTGCCTCGGTCTCCTGGTCCTGGTGGCCTGCGCGGTGGTCCTGGCGGCAGCCCTGACGTGGTCCCGCGCACAGACGCCCGAGCCCTTGGCGTGGAACGGGGCGGGCACCACCCGCAACCTGTTGGAGCTCGTCCTGGGCCGGTGTTACAGCTACACGCAGCTCGTCCGGCTGGACCTCAGGTGAGCGGAGTGGTCCCGCGGGGCACAGCTGGGCACAGCTGGGCGGACGCGGCCCGGGCCCCACGCGTGTCCGCGGAGGGCGCAGAGCCCGGGTCAGCCTCGCAGCAGGGACGGTCACCTCGCTGCGGGGTCCGTCCTCGTCCCTGCTTAGAAAGCGTGGGACGCCTGCCCCGGGGCGTGCGGAGCCCGCGCTGAGCCTGCGGGTGCCGGCGGGGACTTTGTTTATTTATGCAAAACCACTCGCGCTCTTTCCTGCGCGCCCCCGAAAGCTTGTGCCCGTTAGCCGAGCCGCAGGGGCTGTAAGGTCCGAGACTCCGCCTGTCAGGGAAGCGACGCTAAGCTCAGCACCCATCCGCCGGCCTGGACCTGCGGGATCCCCGACCCCGCGCCCCCCGCTGGGAGGCCGCCACCCCACTTCGATTCTGGGGCCGGGCCTTCCGGGTGGGACTCGGTTTTAAAGATGTGCAGCGGAGGCTGGGAAGGCCCCCAGGCGAGCTGCGAGGTTGCCCTCCGCTTAAAGGTGCAAAATGCTCATCCCAGACTTCCCGGGCGACCCAGTCCCGCTGCCGCCGCGCTCAGCTCACGGGCGGGGGAACCCGGAGGCCCAGGTCTTGCAAATTGTTCACATTCCAAGGTTCTGAGGGTCCCGCTGAGAGTTTTGTTTTTACAGATAAATACTTCAGTGAAAGAGAAAGTAGACTTTGAGGCGCCCTCTTTCCGGCTACACTGCAACTGGAAATGGCACTTAAAAAGCAGTCTTCAGAGAGGCTGAGGCAGGAGGATCACAAGTCCCAGCCTGGGTAACTTTTCTGTTTAGGGAGGCCGTGTTTCAAAGTAGAGAGTAAAAGAGAAAAAAAAGGGGAGGGGGCGGGAAAGGGTAGCATAAGCAAAAGCAAAAGGTCTTATTTTTATTTTCGCCTTAACTTACAGAGTTAAAACGTCTTTGGTTGCTTCATCAGTTTTGATAAATTCATACCATCATTTAGATGTGCATATCCATATAGCAAGACAGATGGAAGCAGACACTGCATGGCTTTTAGTGTTGGTCTGGATGCAAGCTCAGTGTCGAACACGAGTGTACACACATCTGCACTTGTGTCTCTATATATTCAGCAAATACTAATACATTAATATTATTTAATCATAATCCAGTTTCAGATTAACAGAACATAGCCTGTTAAAAGTTTTATTTTATTTTATTTTGGTTTTTCTCCGGTACCGGGAACCGAACTCACGACCTTGTGCTTGCTAGGCAGGTGCTTTGCCGCTGAGCTAAATCCCCAGCCCCCGCCTGTTAAGAATTTTAAATATCTTTACAGGCATCATATACACTGTTTACACCCACTCACTCACATTTGATATAAATGAGTTACCAATAATATGGTGCTTATCGCTGTCTACCGAGCACTTCAAAACATTGTCACTTAATGCTTTAACGACTGGTGGTTACAGTTGATATCCCCATTTCACAGATAAGTAAACTGAGGGTTTCAGTAAACCACCTAAAGTTGGGCTCTGGGAACTGAACTCTTAGCCACTAACTTATACTCCTTACCTGTTCCACAGGTTGAGTGACTAACATTTGTTGGTTGTGCCTAGAGACTTGAAATAGGGATGCCAGTATCATAAATATGGACTGGACAGACTTTCATCAGAGCGTGTGGCCACCTTACCATTGGGTGCTTTAAGCACGTCAACTCTGGAGTCTCACCACCTGGGTTTACCGCTTGGCTATGTCACAGTGTGACCTTGGGTGCATGCCTAAGTTTCTCACCCGTAAGATAGAAACATTAATGATAGCATCCCCCATGTAGACAAATTAGGTTGGTTAGGAGGACTCTTCTTACCGTAAATTTTCAGTGTCCTATTTTGGAAATGTAGCATTCTGGCAGCTTTCTTCACTAATAAATACAGATCAAGGCCATTTACAGCGAATGGCTTGTGTCAGTCCAGCAAATCAGCCCACCACTGACAGCATTTATGTTCTCATTTTTAAGTGATCTTTTCAGCATGTCTTAATATTCCATAGTGTAGGTGTAACCATTTCTAGTTGACAGAAAATTAGTTTGTTTCCCATTTTTTAAATCTCATTCATTCAGCAAAATACTTGAGCATCTACTGCATTCCAGGCAGTGAACCAGTGAAGTCACAGGAGTCCCCACTATTAGGAAACTTTCCTTCCACTGGGGAAAGACACGCCCCAGGGAACATCTTTGTCCTTGCACTTTTGATTACACAGGGGGATGTTTCTGTAGGACAGATGCCTAAGGCTGAGATTGTTGGGTCAATATTTTTACTTTAGATTTTAATTTTTTCAAGTTTTTGATTGTCGTTCTATTCAGGGTGTCAGGTCCCCAGAATGAGGTGCCCACTGATGAAAAGAAAAAAGAGGATGAAAAACAAGAGAGGCAAAAGTCTGGGATCAGGGGGGCCTTACAGCCTCTTGGACTGCAGCCCGGATTACCAATCTCAGTCACCTTTACTGAGGGAGAACCAAGGGCGTAGCTAGTACAGATGGGCAGATACCCAACGTTTTAGCAAGGATAATTAAAGGGTTATCCGTCTCCACATGTAATCCAACACACGCCTGTAATCCCAGCACTCAAGAGGCTGAGACAGGAGGATCGTAAACTCAAGGCTAATCTGGGCTGTATAATGAAGCCTTATCTTAAGCGACCCTAACAAATAATAAACAAATCATTGTGTCCTCAATGCATTCTAATCAAAGAATGTCCTCCACATCTGATATTTCCAAACTCCTCCCCAAATAGCTATACCACTTCACACACTCACATCAATCTATCAGAGGACGTGTGTTCCTGTAATCTCTTCATTATTGAATATTTTCAAGAAAAGTAGCTCCTAATCGTTCCTCAAGTAGCAGTGAGTCTACTCGTGGATTTTTATTGGTGGTTTACACTTTTTTTTGTGAAGCTGTTGTTCAGATCCTTGATCATTTGTGTTGAGTTACACATTTGTTTTTGTGAGAGTTCTTTATATATTTTAGATAATATTTACATGCACACTGTCTGATAGCCCCTTCCCTGGAATTTCTACTCTGTGAGCATGTTTCATTGGCAGCTTCCTGGATTTGATTATTGCTTTGAGACCATTTCTTACTTTGATCATCTTTTACCAGAAAAGATTGGGAATGGCAGTTTTCTTTTCTTATTTTTTCCTTCTGTTTTTGGCAGTACTGGGGATCGAACCCAGGACCTTCACACTGAACTACACCCCGAGCTTTTATTTTATTATTTATTTGTTTATGTATTTTTGAGACCATGTCTCACTAAGTTGCTAAGTTGCCCAGTTTAGGCTAGAACTTGTGCTCCTCCTGCTTCAGCCTCCCTAGGTGTTGGGATTACAGGCATACGCTACCAAGCCTGACTTTAGGTTTTATTTTTGAACTCAGCAAATTCCAACCTGGAAATATTTGCTCTTGATTCTGCTTTAAACAAATCCCGAATTTCCCCCTCTCCTTTTGTACCTCACCTTACACAGCTAAAAGAAATGAGCTGGCCTTTTCAACATTCTGCATGGACGTCTGCTTAGCCGGACCTCCCAGTTCATACCTCCATTAGAGAAGGTGACTGAGAAGTGGGTAATGTTACCACATGAAGTGGGCTGCTGTTCTTCCTGGTCAGCGGCCTGCTTGTCCGTCTAGCCCGCACTCACCATCTCCTGACACCCTCCTTCCTCCGTCTGCCATCCGGTCTCAGTGCCAGTGCCACAGGGTGCAGTCAAGGCCTCCCGAGAAAAAGAAACAGTAACATGCATGGGGGGGTGGTTTATATCATTTTGAAAGGCAGCAATCAGAAAATCCTGGCAGGCTGGAGATCCAGGCAGAGTTGATGTCGCAGTTTGGGTCCTGGACCTCAGTCTTTTTCTGAAGACTTCAACTGATTAGAAGTGGCTCACCCACAATACGGAGGGCGATGTGCTGTACATCATCTAAAAATACTTTCATAGCAACAACCAGAAATGTGTAACCAGTATTCCGGTACCATGGACTAGACCAGTTGACAATTAAAGTTAACTGTCATGCATATGTGTTAGGTTTTTGTTATGCTGTACCTGACTTCCAGATACCATTTTCTACTTTGGCCTTAATAAGCTAGCGCCCTAAAACTTACTGACATAAAGCAGCAATCATTTATTATCTCCCAAAAGTCTGTGGCTGGGCCCAGGTCAACTGGGTGGCCTACCCCACATAATGTCACCTAGGACTGTTGTCAATCCAGGGACCAGACAAACCATCTTTCCCCATCTTCTCACAGTCCCTTCTGTGCCCCAGCCGACTGTCTTTTCTGATCTCTTTATCTTCCTGTTACAATTATTGATTCTCTTTCCTTCTTTGCTTCTTCTTCCTCTTCAAAACTTCCAGATTTTCTCAGAAGCCACTTCTCCAGTTTTACTTCCCTAAGCCTCCTATTTCGATGACACTCTCAGCCTGTGAAAGTCTACTCAGTAAAATTCATTAGTGCACAGTGGCGAATTCACAGAGATGCTTGGGAAGACCTGTGGCCTGCGTGGTGACAGAACTCCGCATGGAGGGGGAAAAGAACCCTCAGGCCTTGATCTCTCCGGAGTGGGAGGTGGGGAGGAGCAGCCTGAGAACCTAACGCTGTAGGACTCCATGATCTGCAATGACAAGAGCCTTATGCGAGCCTAGAGGGCGCTGTGGAGGCCGCCATGGGGGGCTTGGAATCAGCAGGGCTGTGTCAGGGGCACCCAGGGACCCCTGAACAGGGCAGAGTGCTTGGGCCCCCGCACAGTGCCACCTATGGGTGGAAGTGGGCATCACCTACAGGTCTGGGGGAGTCAGAAGGTCTCTAGGAAGGTAGTTTTGTTTGAAGGCTGCTTCTTGAGATAGAATTCTGCAAGGGGTGCTCTGAGGAAAGGGTTTCCCGGTTGTGAGAAGCCGGGGCTCAGATAAGACCCTGGTACGGAAGAAGATGGGCCTAGCAATGTACCAACACTTTTTAAAGGTGGAGGGCGCTTGGGGAGGATCCTGCTGCTGATGGGCTGGACCTTGTCCGTGACCTGCACTTTCTCAGTACACAAAAGAGTAGGAGAGGGACCATTGCACACAGGACCGGCCAGGACAGGTGAGAATCCCAGCAAGGTTTTCCTCTGGAGCGATGGAGTGGTCCCCTGGTCCCAGCAGTATTCCTGTCAGGCTGTGAGCGTCCTTAGAGCTGTGGGCAGAATCATACCCCCCACGTCTTCTCAAAGCTTAGGGGATGATTTTCAAGCTTCCTTCAATCCCACCTTTCCTCCAAGGGTTCTGGGACCAAGGCCCATGGACAGACACGTTTAAGCCACCAGTCTAAAAGTGGAGCTTGGGGCTATCGTGGTTACGAAAGGGCAGTCAGCTCACAGAGCTGAGTAATCTGTGGAAGGGTGCAGTGGAATACACAGGCAATGAGACTCAGTTTGGGCCCTATGGGGCTTATGGTGCTACCAGGATGTCCAAGAGAATGTAACTGTGGTAGTAGAATCTTCTAGAAGGAAAGGCTGATCAGAGGTGTTATGGTTGATACATTGTGTCAACTTGGGGAGTCTAGAGGTTTGGCTAAGTGACTCAGCAGGAAGCCAGGGTGCTTACTTTGTATACATCCTGAGCCTGTGGAAGAGGAGGTCACGGAGATTATGTGAGAGCTACATGCCCCTTAGGTGGGGGTAGCCTGTTTACGATGTAAGGCAAGAAAGAAGCTGCTTGCTGCCATTCCTCCTGTTTTGCTCTGGCTGCACTGCTGTTCGGCTGCCATTCCCCCCTCTGCTCTTGTTGCTTTGCTGTCTTCTGCCTCGGAGCCAGCCAAGTATGGACTGAAACCTCCACAAACTGTAAGCTAAATAAACCTTTCCTTCCACTGTTTTTTTTTCTGCACCATAACTAACAGCTGAGGGAGGACGCAATGTTAAACCAAGAGAACTTTTATTCGTCATCACATTGAGCAGTCACGGCCTTCCTGCTTCTCCCTTTCCGCTTTGTCTTAGGACCCTTGGGAAGCAGCTGCTAGACATCAGGTATTTTGAAGGGACGAAGGATGGGTGTTGATGTTGAAGGATTGTCTACAGCATACTGGGAACTATACAGGGTTTGTTCTCTTTAAGTTTCATCAAGATCCTGTCATGAAAGTCTTGGGGTCCACATCCTATAGGCAGAGAAATGATTTCTAAGTGAGGTTAAATAATTTGGTTATATACTACCTTTAGTCAGGCTGCCTGTGTCATTTGTGGGGTCCTGTGTAGAATGCAAATGTAGGACTTTCTGTTCAAAAAGCAGGAAAAGCTTGCTTGTCCTTCTGAGGTCTATGTATGGAGAGCCTTTCCTGGCCCTCTTCATAGCCCAGGAAGTTTATGTTTGTAATCCCTGGAAAAGTTATTGGAATTCTAGTGAGTCAATTCCAATCTACCACATCCAGTGCAAGCCGATGGTGAGAATACAGGCACTAAGGCATATTTGTAGTTATGGAGCTGAGGGGTCCTAAGTCCAGCCATAATGATGGCTTTCCTGAACAAAGACCCGACTCAGGGTTCAACCCAGGTTTTTCTAATTCATGAAAAAGGGAGTGGCTTGAGGATGAGTGACTGTGAGAACCATGGGAAGTGGGTGAGTGCCATGAGCTGGGCTAGGGAGGAGGCCTGAAATCACCTCTGCAAATGCAGAGAGGATATGCAGAAAGAGCAATCTGCATGACACAATTCAGAGCAGTATCTAATGTTTTGGGGTTGGTGCTTCAGCTCTGATGTGTAACCTTTGAAGCCCTAGGAAGTCATAGTCTCTATCCCAAGTCTCCATCCCAGCAACAGCGTGGAGCGTTGGCTCACACATCCCCCACTCATCCTGGCTCACTGGAGGGAGCAACAGGGGGTCGGGGAAACACGCCTGCCATCTCCAAAGACTACCATCAGCACCTTGGCTGGACTGATATGCATTGCTTAAAGCCAATTGAAGGGATTAAGAAAAATCCCAACCAGCTCTGTACATATCAATACATGGAAATAAGGTCAGGCTCAGCCAAAATGGAAGCAATTGCTCCTCTTTTAAGGAGAGTTGCCCAGGTGGTCCCCCACATCTACCTGCCATGATGTTTTCATTTGCTATCTAATTTTGAGCCCCTGGGAACAGCGATACTTGTAAGAATAGCATCAGATACTTTCTGTTGACTTCAAAAGTGAGCCATAAGGCTGCAGTGTAACTATGGCCACTGGTTTCCTAAAGGATGCAAGATCCTAGAGTTTAAGGCATGGTCTCTGTACTTCAGTATTATGGATCTTTGAGAGCAGCGGGATGCGTATCTTGCTGGTCACCAGGACATGTGCTTCATGGTTTATTTCACCTCTTCAGCAATCTCCCCTTAAAGCTGAGTTAGGAAGTTCACAGTGCACACCTGGCATCCCTGGAGCTCACCCAAGGAACACTGTTCATCGATTACAGCTCGTTGTGTGGCCCACAGTCCAGCTTCCAAATCCTCCACACACAACACACCACGGAGATGCTCCTGAAGGTGACATCTTGCAGTGGTGTGTCAGAATCACTTTGCTCATCAGCCTAGGTGGAGAGGTGTGCCAGACACTCCATCATCCTGCCAGACCCTCTCAGTTCCAGGGGTAACATTCAAAGGAGTGACTGACAAATGACAGCATGTCCCGAGGCAGCAGGCAGCAGGGTGCGAAGGTGGATGAGTCCAGTGGGAGATGTGATGGGTATCCAGGTGCCCTGCAGTGGTGAAAGGCAGTCTTACTGCATAGGGATTGGGTGTGTGCTCTGTAGCTGGTAGAATCAGAGCTTCAATAGTAAGTTGAGGAGCTGGGAATTTAGCTCAGCGGCAAAAGCGCCTGCCTGGCAAGCGCAAGGTCGTGAGTTCGGTTCCTGGTACCGGAGAAAAACCAAAAAAAAAAAAAAAAAAATAGTAAGTTGAGTTGTGTGAGCCTGGAGGTGCCGAGAGAGTTCTTGGCAAGATATGTTTGGAAGACAGTGTGTAGAAGACTCAGTGGAAGAAACTGTTTCAGAAGGAGGTAGTGGAAACAGCTCATGCAAGAGATTCTGATTGGCCAAGTAAGGTGATGACAGGAAATTGACCAATGGACTGATGATTTGGACAAGGTCAGTTCAGGAGGAGTAGTTCAGAAAGTCTGGTCTGGAAAAGAGTCAAGGAAAGACCAATGGGGAGAGAGAAGAGTAATTGGAGACTGTACACGTACACAATTCTTGCAAGAGAGTTTGCTGGCAAAAATGGGGCAGTAGCTTAGTGAGTAAGAAGGTGTAGGAGATGTAGCTCAGTGGTAGAACATTTGCCCAATGTGTGTGAGAGCCTGGATTTGATCTCCAGCATTGCAAGTGTCTAGAATACACAATAAACTCAAAAGAATTAGATCCCGGATTTAAAGACCCAGTTAAAAAAGGGCATCTGAAGTGAATAGATGCTCCTCAGATGAAGAGCTACAAGTGACCAATAAATACATGAAAAAAATATTCAACATTGCTGGCTGTTCAAGAAATGCAAATTAAAACAACACTGAAATTCCATCACAGTTCAGAAACAATGGTTACCATCAAAAAATCAACCAAGAGTAGATTCATGACAACAAATGCTTGCAAGGCTGTGGGGCAAAAGGAACACTTCTCCATTGTTGGTGGGACTGTAAACTGACACAACCACTATGGAAATTAACATGGATATTACTCAAAGAACTAAAAGTAGAAATTCCATTTGACCCATCTGTTCCCATTCTAGATATCTTTCCAAAAGAGTTAAAGCCAGCATACTACAGCAATATATGCATATCCATGTTTATAGCAGCATAATGTCTAATAGCTAAATCTTGGAAACAGTGTAAATGTCCATCAATTGATGAATAGATAAAGAAAGTGTGGTATTTATACACAGTGGAATACTATACTGCTATGAAGAAGGAAAAGCTTGAATCATTTGTAGAAAAATGGATCCATCTGGAGACAGACACCAAGCTTAAATATTGCATAGTTTCCTTTATATTGAAAACAATATGTACAGTATGAAATAAAAGAAGTTAATAGCAAAAAAGAGAGAGAAGGTATTGCAATCTAAAAGTGTACTTTGGTTTAGTACAATTATCTTACATGTTTCATATGTTGACCTATTAGTCTGGTTTTCAATCTATATATATGATCAGTAACTTAATAAGTTCTTACAAAGAAATGAATCTGATGCTGGAAAAGAAGTGGGGTAGAGGGAAAGGGAAAACAAAAATAATTGAAAAGTGTTATGTACATGTATCATTCCTCACAGAGACTATAATCTTTATGAATTGCAAGCATGTACTTTTACTAATAAAAGTAAAAAAAATTAAAAAGATTCAGGTAATTTAAAAATGATCTGAGGGTCTGAGTATAACAAAGAAACAGCTAATAAAAGTCAACTCAATCTGTAAAATAAATAAATAATAATTAATTAAAATACAATAAGCTCCTTTAGAAATAGATGAGATTAGAAAATCGCAAAGACAAAAGTTTGTTAAAAGGAGAATGAGTCCAGGAATGGAACGGCACCCGAGGGAGTCAGGAGACAGTGAGCAGCTTTATTCTACACTGGCGGTCCTAGCTGGCATAACCTCCAGAATCCAGGCAGTAGTGTCTGTGAGCCAGCATTTTTATCTGAGGCATAAGCAGGGGTTACAAAGGTGGGACAGGACAGCCTGGCAGTTCTGAGTAGCTAACAGGGTGAGATATTCAGTTACAGGGCTAGATCCATGGCCATCAGTTACAAGACTAGCTTAATAACCACAAAGCTTGGTGCAATCAGGTTAGGTTGTGCTCTCATGGTTACAAGGGTCAAGAAATCAATTACAGAGCCATGAAATGGTTACAGAGCTAGGCAGCTTCAAAGAAAACAAAGTTTTAAAAAGAACAATTTTTCCTTGTACAGTTTTTCCCTTTCATTTTCTTTTGTCATTACTTAGAAAAATATTTTTCATTACTGCTTCTGTCTAAGCTGCATAAAAAGGAGTAGCTCTCAGGGTCACTGGAAACTTTTGTTGTTGATTTGTTCTGAAAGAAAGTGAGTAATCCAACTAATCAGGCAGGGCCCTAGCAGGAGAATTAACATAAGGGCTGTCAAGCCATGGTCTCAGGTCAGGTAGACCTTGGAACCATCCCTGCTTCTGATTTTGTTCTTTGGCCTGGTTATCTAATCTCTCTTGCAATTGTTGCAGAAGATTCCAGACTTACTAGCGTAGAAGCAACAGTTTTCTCCTAGGGAGTTAAAAACTCTTCCTTGTTGTGGAAAGACTAAATCTAAGCCTCTCCTATTTTGGAGGGCAACTTCAGGAAGAGAATCTATTTGGTCCTGTTACAATGACAGTGTATCATCCAAACCTTGGAGTTCCTGGTTAGTGGTTTCAGCTAACTGATTTAGTCTCATTTTCCTACTAGGCTTGGACTTGTGGTAAAATGATCTGGAGAAATTAAGACTGCTTCTTTTATTTCATTTTCATCAATGTTTGCCAGGTGAAACTCAACACCCGGTAAATGCTGGCACTTTAATAACAGTAAACATCTTGTAGTTATAACTGATAGCCCTAAGCTTTTTCTAAATGAAGAAGACAGTTCAAAACAGCAAGTCCATCAACAAAACTGTACAGAGTAAGGAAAAGAGCCCTACTGATTGTTTTCCACCATTCTGAGGCCACTGTCCATGAGGCCAAGGCAAAGGTTAGAACCTGTAAGAGCATAGAGAAGAACCAAGCAGGATAGCACAGTATCAAGTACATGTGGGAGGAACTGGGGTAAACAGTCACACTTGGAATCCTGTGAACCTTGTCCTCTAAGCTTTAGCTGTGCGTTGACCTGTCAGCATCCAGAGTGACAGGAGCAAGGTGTGGAGTATGATGTCTCTTCAGTGTTATTTTCAGGGGAATGGACTTGTCTGGATAGACTTCCCAGCAGTTGTCTAGCTGAGCCTTTTGACCTGAGAGTGATGGATCCATGGCTGAATTTCTGATACCCTGGCAGCTGGTGAGGGTTTAGGCCCCGATGGAGGCTCAGTCCTTTACAGTGGATAATGGCAACCTTCTTAGGCTTCCAAATTGCAGTCAGGAGTTCAGAGATTTCATCCTTGTTTTTAATTTGTTTTCCTTCTACCCTGAGAAATCCATGTTCCTTGTGCAGCATTCCATGGGCATGATAGTGTGAGAAAAGTATACCTTGAGTCAGTATAAATGTTCACTTTCTTTTTCCCAGTTAAGAACTGTGTCCAGGTACATAATTTAGCTCACTGAGCAGACCAGTTTTGTGGAAGAGGTCCAGCTAGGAGCACTTCCTCCGTGTAACAACAGCATATCCAGCCTGACGGCTCATCCCTGACTGAGCTACTTCTATCTGTAAACAGGGTATGCTCAGCATCAAACAAGGGCTCGATCTGTAGACCTGGTTGGCTGGCCAAAAGCTCATCAGTCAAAGTTAGACAGTCATGGTTGGGGGGCAAGCTCAGTGGGAAGAAGATAGCTGGATTCAGAAGTTTAGTTAATTGAAAAGCGAACCTTAAACTTCTAGGAAAAGAAGAGCAAGTGAAGCCCAAAGCTCATATGAGGAAGGAAATTACAAAGATCAGAGCAGAAATTGACGCAATGGAGACTAAGAATACAATATAAGGAATCAATGAATTGAAGAGTTGGTTCTTTAAAAGGTTAAATAAAATTGACAAATCCTTAGTCAACTCTACCGAAAAAAAAGGAAAGAAAAGGCTCAAATCCATGCAATAAGAAATGAAAAGAGTATAATCACAGTGGATCCTGCAGAAATCCAGAAGATCATCAATGCCTACTTCAAGAGCTTGTATGCTAATAAAATGGAAAACGAGAAATGAACAGATTCCTAGGTACATATGAATTACCAAAGCTGAATCAAGAATAATAAAAGCTCTAAGGAAGCAAACATCAGCAATGAAATTGAAGATATTATTGAAAACCTGCCAACAAAAAAAAACCTAGGCCCTGATGGATACACTCCTGAATTCTACAGGAAATTTAGAGAGGAATTAAGCTCTACTTTCAGTTTTCTTCAATTCTTTTTATTCTCATCCCCTTTTCCTCCCCTCCCCCTCCCTCCATCTCTTGTTCCTCACCCGTTTGAAAAGATCCTCCTCCTTCCTATTTTGTTCTCTCTCTCTCCCTGTCTCTCTCTCCTCAGCCCTAGCCCTTAGGAGGTTCACAATGAACTCAGAGTCTATCACTTTGCATCATCTTGGCTGCCACCACCCTGGTTCAAGCCATAGCCAGCCCTTCTTCAGTTTCTTGGTCTGCCCACCCCTGGCATTTCCCTTTGCTTCTGACTACACTCAGCAAACTAGGGTGAGAAATCCTTTGGAATTTAATCAATATCACGTACTGCTCATGCTCATGCTCAAAATTCACAGTGCCTCCTTACCTCACCACAAGTGTCCAGTTACCATGCTTAAGAAGCCTTGCTCAGGGTGAGCACCTTCACTTTCAGATTTTATTTGCACCAGCTCCTCCCCTATTCCAGCCACACTGGCTTCTTCGGTGTTTCTTGGTGTTTCTTCAGTGTTTCTTGGGCTGCCTGTTCCTTCTGCTCAGATGGTGTTCCCTTGGGTATTTGTATGGCTAAGCGTACCACTTCCTTTAATTCTCTGCTTAATGTCACCTATTGTCCCCACCTTATCTAATGCAAATGTCACCACCCCTTCCCCTCACTCCTGACTTTTATATGTGTGTGTGTGTGTACGCACACATGCACTTGTATTTGTGTTCATTTACTTTAATACTACAATACATACACCATTTTATCACCATGGAACATAACTTCAGGTTAGACAAGAGACTTTTACAAGTGATTACAAGCATTCTGTAGCATATCAAAGTTTGTGTATAATGTCTGCTTGCAAACCATTAACTGCTTCCGTTGTAGGTAAATGTTTCTCGTTTGCAATTTTTTTTTGTTCGTATTTTGAGACAGGGTCTTGCTGTGCAGTTCAGACTGGCCTTGAACTCACTTTATAGCCCAGGGTGGCCTTGAACTTATAGCAGTTCTCCTGCCTCAGCTTCCCAAGTGCTGGGATCACAGGTATGCACTACCATGCCTGGCACTTTTACAATTCTTACAGAGAAAATAAACATACTACATATATTTAAAGTGCTCTTCATATACCTTAGTATTAATACTAAAACTAAATATTTCCATTTCATGATGACATTTATAAATTATTCCAATACAACAGAGGCAAAACTGTAACTCTGTAATAAAAAAGACCTAAAGTGGAATCCACAATCAAGTTATTTGCATGTTTCCAAGTATGATTCTAAAATAAGTGTTAGTTCTAGGCAGCTCTGTTGTAAGCTTAACAGGTTTGAACACACACACACACACACACACTTTCAATTGTGCTAAGACTTGTAAGTCATTTTTCATACATTTTTTTGAAAGAGCCAGCTGATCTTAAAAACTATTCTCACCCCAGTGCACAAGGCAGACAGATAGAAATGAAGTGAACCGGGGGTAAATAGGATTCCTACATAAAACCCAAAGCGTGTGATATTCTGCAGCAAGCTGAGAATACATCAGGAATAGCCTGCTGTCTTCTTTAGAGCTAATTTTGTTTTAAGGATTTAAGAAGATGGACATTTTAACAGTATGAAGTGCAATTAGGTGATGTGTTGCTTTTGTTTTAATTTGACTCCCTGAATGACCTAGTTAGCAAACTAGTCTGTATTAACTTGGTCACTAGGCAGATCAAGATGCAAGAAATGTAGACAATAATATGTAAAATGATAACCATTGATAATTTCCTACCATTTTGTCTGTAATTTGCTAAGTCCCCCCTATTATTATGTTATCCTTCTTTTATTCTTTAAAATAAAAAAAAAAAGAAGAAAAAAAAGATGGCAAGAAAAGAACCACTATTCAAAATATTATCTTGTAGTCTGAACCCACTGAAGTGATCTATTTTTGACACAGACTTGTAACACCAACAGATGTCCAACTAAAGCAAGCACTTTCAATGGGACTAAGCCAGCATCTCTTTTTTGTTGTTGTTGGTTTTTCTCCGGTACCGGGAACTGAACTCACGACCTTGCGCTTACCAGGCAGACGCTTTGCTGCTGAGGTAAATCCCCAGCCCCCAGCATCTCTTTTAAGGTTCCTGCAATTCCCTATGAGTACAATAGGATATAGCACAGGTCACTGTTCCCCAAGCAGAGCCGTGGAGGCTATGAGCATGCGGGTGAGGTGAATGGACATTTTAGTATTTTCCTTGCTCTCCAATTTGCATAATCCACACGCAGCATTTGCTGCAAAACCTGCCCTTCCAACAGGGACAAATGGTGCGCCCTTAGCTTTCAGATCAATGTAGATCCCTTCGTCTTTCTCTTCGAAAGAGAAACATGTTCTGGGTGACATGGTCATTGCTTGAAGAATTTTCTCAAAGTGGCCGTCATGATCCAATCTGCTTCTCTCCTGTCATTATTAGCCTGCTCAATTTCCTTCCTTTTCACGTAGAACTTACACACTTCTGGCACACTCTATAATTTACATATTCATTATATTTATTGTTTATTGTTTGTTTTACTCTAGGGGAATGTAAACTCACAGAGCAGGAGCCTTTGTTTTGTTTTGTTTTTCAACTGAAAGAGCAGTTTTAATGACACACACGTACATTCATAGGACTTCAACAAGGTGTAGTATAAAACGCTTAAACAGAAATGAAGGGAAGGAGAAATCTGCGTTTGCTATCCAGGTACACTCACCGGCCGGCAGGACGCCCCGGGGAAGGCAAACAAAGAGTGAGGTGCGTCTCAGAGGTGCGTCTCACTGCTGACAGGCAAGAGGTCACCGCACGACCCCGTTAGCTGCTCTACACGCCCGCGGTCACCTGCACCTTGCTCTCGCCCCCCAGACAAACCAGGGTGGGCGTTTCCTGTTTTCCAGCTTACTTGCTTGTCAGCGGTCATTTCTTAACGTTCGTTTTTTGGAGATGAGCCCTGCTGTATAGTCCAGTCTGGCTCTGAACTCACTATGCAGTCCAGGTTGACCTTGATCTTCCTGCCTCAGCCTCCTGGATGCTGGAATCACAGGTGTGCTCCACCATGCCCAGTGTTTCTTAAAATTCTAATTTTTTAATTTAAAGGTTATTCTTGGTTTAAAGACTCCACGTATTATTACTGGCTGGGCCCCACCAACTGCATCTGTTTTGATAAATATAAATATACAAACGGTCTGACTGCGGCTGGATGATAACACTTGTTTATCTTTTACATCTGGGGAGATTTCTGTGTTGTGTTTCAAAACAAGAAACCACCAACCTTCTAAAGGGTGACAAAGGCACCACTGCCAGCAGGGACAGGGGCCTTTGTTTTATTCTCTGGTCTATCCTTTGTGCTCATTAATCACCTGCGAATATATGTTAAATATTTGCCAGATTAATAAATTAATTGTTTCCGTGCTTTTTCTTCAGCCTGAAAAGTTTTCAGGTTTTAAATCCTTAGAAAATCCGAATTGCTTCGGTGTGTCGCACTACTCCTTACTTCCACAGGGTGGCAGACTTTACCTTAAATGCAGGCTCCAGCCGCCTGCCATTTGGGAATTAAGTAGCTGAATCAACTTGTTTGTTTTCTTTGAGCAGAGACAGCTGGCTGCCTTGTAGGACTTATGGAAAGTGCACATAGGGAGTCTGTATTATCACCCCTCGAGGTCTAAGTGCTTTTGGATAAATGGTCTTAGGGTGTGCGAACTTTCCGTGAGAGCCGCATGTAGGAAGCCAGGAATAGGAAGCGGATGTGGCTTTACTGATGGCGTTGGTTATTTGGGGAATGGCGCAAATTTACAGTAGTGAGTTCCGCACAGAGCTACAGCACCTAAAACGGGCTCATCACCCCATTTAATTGCCAAACAGAGTAGGCTCCAATTTATGAATGACTTCTGTCCAGGAGAATTGTTTTAAATTGAATACTTTTTACACAGCACACCTGTGAAAGTTCACAGCGCAAATGCTGTAAGCCGGCACTTACTGTAGAGTGCCTGTATTTCTTTTTCAATCTCTGTATAGGATTTCAACTTGTTCTGTCCCAGTCACTTCACTCCAGTACCTGGGAGTAACTGTGCCCTGTTCAGATCTTAAACCTGTTCTAATGGTTTGTGTCTGGATGCCCCCCCAAAGCCTCATGCAGTTGGGGATGGGCTTCTAGAGTTATGATTGATTCATGGTCCAAAGCTGGGATTATGGATGTGAGTCCTACACCAGCCCGGGGGCAGGTAGTCTGCATACAGTGTAAGGGAGGGAGAGAGGCTTGCTCTTCCGGCTGCTGCTCCTTCCTTTTGCTCTTGTTACTTGTACTTTGCTGTTCCGCTGCCACGAACAGATGTGCCACCCTGCCTTGGAGCCGGCCGAGTGTGGACTGAAACCTCCACAGACTGTGAGCTGAATAGACTTTTCCTTCCTTCATTCTGGGTGTCAGGTATTTTGTCTCAGCAAAGAGAGAAAAGTAACCAAGACAATTACATACTATTATCTTCAAGGAAGTATCTGTGTTTGCTTAGGCTGATGTAGTTGTTACTTTTGCTCTGCAAATTCCAAACTCTTGGAAAAGTGGGCGCTATGTCCCAATCTTCTTTCTCTGCAGAAACACTTAAAAATAGGAAAGCTCATGTTAGAAAAGCCCAGGTTTCCTTACAGGTACACCATGATTACAAGCCCACCTGCGGAGTGCGGGCGGACAAGGCCTTCTTGGTAATAAGAGCCAGGAGAATATCTTTACTTCAGAGTGTGAAAAACAGCAGGGGACAGTTCTGTTTGCTTGTTTGTTTTGGTGAGGAACAGAAAAGTGTGGATTTGGGAACAGCCTGTATATCCATTAACAGATGAATGGATAAAGAAAATGTAAAAAAAAAAAAAGAGAAAATGTGGTATTTATATGCAGTGGAGTATTACTCTGCCATAAAGAAAGATAAATTTGAGTCATTCATTGGAAAATGGATGCACTTTAAGACGATACTGTTAAGTAAAATAAGTCAGACACATAAGATTAAACATTGCATAGTTTGTCTTATACAAGAAACTCAAAATATAAATAAATTCAAGAGCAAAACAAAAGATGGATAATAGGAAACAGGGAGACAGAGGAGCTTTTGCAAAAGGAAAGAGGCCCAAGAGGTGGAAGGAGAGGTTGGGGGGGGAAGAAAAAAGAATCACAAAACATTTGCAGCTGTGGATTCTAGACGTGGAGGACACCAGGTGTGAAGTCTGGCTGGGATACTCCAGTGGTGGATTCTTGGGAAAGTCTCTTGGGTTTCTGAGTTTGAAAGTAAAAAGGAGGTGATCAGGATAGGTCTGTGAATACGAATCCAGTGAAATGTCTGTGAAACCCTTGGTAAGATGCCTGCTTGAGGACAACCCTGGTAAATGTTAATTGCTGTGGATCTAGTCGTCGCAGTGACTGGTCACTGGTGATTATTGGCTAACTAGCTGTAAGCGGATGATAGTAAAGTACAGAGGTGCGGGAATCAGAAGTCTCTTACAAGAGCCAGTTTTGAGTTTAGGAGCTTAGTGGAACCATGGGATGACTGGTCACCTATCAATGAAAGCTTGTATTGGCCATGGGCCAACCTCCTGCTCTGAACTTCCTGTGTCCTCTTGCGAAATGAAGGGGCTCCGTTGGGTCACTGTCCTCACTGGTAGTTAACCAACAAGATCATTCAAGCTTACCTAAGAACTCCGGGTCCTACTGTCTTCCCCACTCCCATGCTGGCGTGGTTGCCCTGGAGCCAGGCACTGTGATGGTTCTGAAGCTCTCCAGCTGGCCCCCCATGTGGCCTGCACTGAGGACCTCAGGATAGGACAGTGGCCAGCAGCACTGCATCCCGGGTGGGAATCGGCCCCAGGCACAGGCTGACCCCTCCGCAGCAGCTGCTGCATTGACAGCTGTCCCCGGCGGCCCCCCTCCTAAGCAGGCAGCGCTGGAACTCTCACCACCAGGGCTTCCTATTTCATAACGGAGGGGTCTTGGAAGAAAACTATGACACCGAACTTTCAGAAATGCCTCTTCATCCTTCCATGGGCCTCTGGAATCAGAAAGGTCTGCTTCCATCTCTGCGCACCAAAGTCCTAGCTCCTTTTCATTTCAACACATTTAAGTCGGTGAAAAGGCTGGCACGGGCATGTGGAGGGAAGGGTTTATTTTGAAGATGCAGAGAAGCTTCGCAAAGCCGTCCTCCAAACTTTGCACGGCTCTCCGCACTGCTCTTCACGTGAGCACCGCAGGAGGCTGGAAGCATAAACCACATAGAGGAAAGAGAACCAAGTTACAAACTCTTGCAAGGCTGGTTTCAAGTCTAATGCTCTGGATCCTGCTCCTTCTAAACAAGAAATTCTCTTAATTTTTTTTCCCCTCTTATGTTTTTAGCTTGGAATTTCCTGAAACCTTAAGATAGTGTTTCTTGAACTGGGGTCTATGTACCTAAGAGGCATAAAAATAATTTTGAAAGTGTGTGAGGTTTTGCTGATTGAATAGGACTTTGCTCATGAAAGCATTTGGTGTCTGGTAGGTACTTGGTAAACTTTAATTTTTCTTTCTTGCCGGATTTTTTTTTTTTTTTTGTCTCTTTTTTGAGACAGGGTCTCACTATGCAGTTGAGGCTGGCCTTGAGCTCAATTTATAGCCCAGGCTGGTCTCAAACTCACAATGATCCTCCTGCTTCAGCCTCCTGAGTGCTGGGGTTACAGGTGTGCACCACGACGCCTGGCTTTGCCAGATCTTTTCTAGTGGAAAAATCCTCTTTTTCTCCCACCTTTGTCTGCCTTGAGTCCTACAGATGCTACTGAAGAACAAGGTAGAAGACTTCTATGAGAGAGTTGGAATTCGGATCAGGAAGGCCTGAGAAGCCACTGCATTAATTAATGAAATTAAATGATAAACTCTGAAAGCAAAATAGCCGCCAAACTCCTCTAAACTGCCCACTGTAGGGTCCCATACGTTTCTACCGATACTGAAGTGTATAATGTAATAACTTCCCCTCCCCTTAGATATACAAGGGAGAAAGATAGAGTGGTAATGGTTTTCTGGTGTGGCATTTTAGAGCACCGATTGCTAAACCCGCCCCTCGGTGAACGAAGGACATTGGCAATGACGCTAATTTTAAAATTTTAATCGACCCATGCTACTTGCTCACATCTGTCGGGAGCGTGGACACAGTGTGTAAAAATCACATCAGGGTGATTGGTGTATCCATCGCCTCAGGCGTTCTTTGAGACGGGAACATGGGAAAGCCAGCGGTCATCTGTTGTCCTGCATAGATACCCCGCTGTGCTATGGAACAGTACAAGTCGCAGGTCCTACCTGACTGCAACCCACAGTGACCCTGTTTCTAAGTGAGGTCACAGTTGAAGGGATTGGAGGTTGGGACTTCAGCGTAGACTCGGCGGCGAGCTGGACCCGGACCTCGCCCTCATCCTAGTGCTGTGAAGTGCCATCCCGCGCTTTTGGTGCCCAGTCCCCTAGTGACTAGTGATGCTGAGCGCTCACAGTGCTCCTTGGCCATTTTTATATCTCCCGTGGCAAAACACACAGTACAGCCTGCTGCTCGTCTGCTTAATTAGGTTCTCTTCTTCTTATCGTGTGGTAAGAGTTGTTTGTTAGTCTGGTTGCCAGTTCTAGATCAGAAATAACAAATGACAGTATCTGATCCCATTCTGTGAGTTCTCCATTTACTTTCTTGATGGCAGCCTTTGAAGCACATCAGTTTTTAATTCTGACACGCAGTTTTTTTTCCTTTTATTTATGTGCTTTTTAGTGTCACATCTAAGAAAACATTTCCTCATAGAAGGTTGTAAAGGTGTTTTTCTTCTATGTTTTCTCTTAAGAAATTTGGTAATAATTTGAAAATTTTTTGCACATTATTTCTTTAAAAATTTCCCCTTCCTCTTTTTCTCTTCTTTTTCTTCAACTTCTTTATGTGTATGTCGTTATTCCTGATCTCAAGTTCACTACTTCTCCTTCCAGTTAAATGTAATATTGGTCCTCCCCAGTGAATTATATTTTGGAGACAGGCTCTCACTGTATAGTTCAGGCTGCCTTTGAACTTACCAGCCTTGAACTTGCAGTATAATCCTGCCTCAGCCTCCTGTCTTCTGGGATTACAGGGGTGTGCCACCATATGCAGCAAGTGAAATTTTATTCCAGATATTTACTTTCAACTCCAGACTTTCTCTTATATATTTTAAAAACAATTCTTGTCTTTTATTAATATTCTGTATTTGGTGAGACTTCCTTTTTATTCCCTGTGAATATCTGATTCTCCAGCTTTTCCTTTAGGTTTTTGCCTCCCGCTAACTTCAACAGGTGGGGCTACCTCACGCACCTACCGTGTTCTAGAATTGCACTGATTGGTTTCACGGATGCTGTGTGGATGGGGTCATTCACACAGAGCGAAGTCTGGGTCATGTCAAAGAAAGACAAGCTCTGAGATGCGGGCTTTCCAGCAAACTGCTAAACAGATCACATGGTGGTAATTCTCCAGGGATGGGGCAGTTAGGGTGGCCTGGACTTGCTCCCTGCCCACCAGGGGCTGGTAGGCTGTTTTCCACAGGTGGAATAGCTGTGGCCTTATCATATTTCAAGGCTTCCATGAAGATGAGAGAGATGGATTTCAGACAAGCTAACGTGGTATAAGGCTTTCTATTGTTACTAAGAGTTTACGTTTTGGGTTCCTGCAGAATTTAATTATTTTCCAGAGTTCTACGAAGCTGCTGTCGGTAGTTCTCTCCAGCATTCCTACTGTGTTCAAGGACGGGTGGAATTTGGAAGCTTCTGATGTCTCCATTCAGAATGTGATAGCATCCTCTCTAAACTGTACATGTATTCTGAGTCTTATGGGGATCGTGGGAATCTTGCCCTCACCCTATGAACATTATCTTGAATCTAGTATAAGACAGGTAGGGGGAGGAACTGGACCCTGCCTTTGGCCACAAGACTCACATTTTAGGAGAATAGGACTGTGTTCAGCTAACGGCAAAGCTGAGAGGACCAGGTGAGACCCTGTAAGGCAAAAGGCCCGTGAGATGAGGCGGGACTTCAAAAGTCCTCACAGCCACCCGCAGATGGCAGCCTCATTCTCGTTCACCCTGACTGCCAGAGGAGCTCAGAGCCCACGTGGCTCAGCAGCCTTCCAGAATCTGGAAGAGCACCCCAGCTCCAGCTCTCTCCGGGGCCGATATAGGAAGGCAGCATCCTCGGTGTGACCACCACATCCTCAAGGAGATGGGAAAATTCGGGAGGAGTTCAAGGAAGGCAGTAGGAATCCATAAATGTATTTATAGTGTGAGGTGTGTCTGTAGTGTTGGTGTCTGGCTTTCTTTGCTCTTCTCAGCTTTACTTAATGCTGAGATAATAGGGCATGAATGACTGAACTCCAGCCCTGGCACCAGCAGACCCAGATCTCAGTCTCTGCTCTACCACTTTGCTAACTGTGTGAACTGTGGAAGGCCACACTAGCTCAGCCAGGTGGGGAGTGTAACTCCCACGGTACAAAAAAGCAGGTATTAAATGAGATGGAATGGATGAGATTTTTTAGGGATATGCATATATATATAAAATTGTTTTTGAGACAGAGTCTCATTATGTAGTTCAGGCTGGCCATAAACTCACTATAGAGTCCAAGTTGGCCTTGAACTCAAGGCAATCCTCCTGTCTCAGCCTACCAAGTGCTGGGATTATGGGCGTGCATCACCATGCCCAGCTCAATATTTTAAAAATCTATCTTGATTTAATTTTATTTTCCACATTTTTTCTCACAGAAGCAAAGACTGCCCAAAGATACTAGATGCATTCAAAAATGCATTCATATCAAAGAACCCTTGCAACATTACGAAAGAAGACTATGAGCCCCTCCTTGACTTGGTCAACCAAACAGTACCCTGCAACAAGGTAACTGGGTCCCGTTATTGATCCTGAAACTGGGTATAAAAGCCAGTGGGAAGAGGACACAGGAACAAATTTTGAGTAGGGTCAGGGAAGAGGGAAAATGGAGGCGGTATTGCAACACAGGTGTGAGTGTTAGGGATAGAGTCACTGGGACCACTGGGGAACCAGTGTATCATCTGACCTGCAGGGATGGAGGGTAAGGGTGAGCCAGGGGAAGAAGAAAGACTTGGCCCAAAATCGGGCAAAGTAAACTTAACACCAATCTCAGCCCACACAAGAAACAAAAGCAACCTGACTTCATAGAAGGACAAAGCTTTCCCCTGGCCCTGGTAACATAAATAAATAGATAGTAGCAATTGCATTTGCATTCGCAGCCGCCTCCACCCCCATCCCTTTTGCGGAGTGCCGTCCTGTTGGGTTCTAAGGTCCGCATGCGCGGCTGCACTGGTGGACAGACGAGCCACTTGTCAGCGCTCCCATCTCACCAGCGAGAACGTTGAGTTTAGGTGGCCAGTGATTGCCCAAGTGTGGAAGGCTGGAAATGTAAATAGAACAAGGCTTGGAGGCAGACAGGCGTGGGTTCACGTGCAGTGATTACACGGGAAAAGGCGCATCACGGAGAGCGTTTTCTCTGAAGTCAGTGTTTATAACAGGCCAAGTTTCTGAGGGTCCGTGATTGTTTTTGTGAGGCCCCTAACCCCATTCACAACTCACAGCCTCTCATCTGGTTCCACTGTTAGTGAGCTGAAGTTATGGCCTCCGCAGACAAAGTGCTTGGTAAATAATAATGCCGCCTGAGGTGATGCTGAATGACTTACTTGCATGACTTCATTTAATCTGCCCAGCCGCCTGTGAGTTTATCACAGTCACTGCCCCTACCAGCTCGCAGGTGCAGAAGGTGTGGCTTAGCAGTACTTTGGTCAAACAGCTTATAAGTGGTGGCGCTCGGTGACATCAACAGAGACCAGGACTTCAGAGCCCACGCTACGAGCCACACCCCCTGCGGCATCCGGCTAGGCTGAGTGGATGGATTGCTTCATGAGGCAGTGTTATCCTGAAGTGTGGCTGTCTGTGCCTGGAGGGAGAGCCTGAAACACAACCCACTGTATTTTTTTTTTTTTTTTTGGTGCTGTCAGGGAGCACTGGGGAAGGTGGAAGAGACTGTGGAGTTTTTAAAGAATCAATGAGCATTTCTCTCAGGAAACAGCACATAGGCGAAACTTGGTGCAGATAGCTTTAGGAATACTGGAACGCCCTAATGCCCCCTCCAGAGGTGACTTTATGCCATGTTCGTTGTAAGACTTTGATCAGTGGCTTCCAGAGTTTCTTGACTATAACCCAGAATACTAAATGCATTTTACACGGTGACCTAGGACACACACACACACACACACACACACACACACACACAGACACACACACACACACACACACAGGCTCACTGTTTCACACAGAAGGCAATGATGCTCAGAACAGTCTTTACCCTTCCTACACATGACTTACTCTGACTATTTTGGGGACGCCTTTGTTCTTTCTCAGAGTCTGTTCTGGAGCAAGTCGAAGGACCTGGCCCATCAGTACACCAGGGTGCAGGGCGAGATGTTCACGCTGGAGGACACGCTGCTGGGCTACCTTGCTGACGACCTCACGTGGTGTGGAGACCCTGGCTCTGCAGGTGAGGACCCGGCCGCGCAGTACCAACCCCCGCCCGGGGTGTCCGAGCAAAGGAGCCCTGCCAGGGCCCCGAAAGACAAGTGGCGGGAGAGCCACAGGCCATCATCCTGACGCCATCTGTGGCTGTAAGGACAACTCAGGCCAGTGCACTTGACGAACCCCTAGTCTGCTTGGGAGTCTGCAGTCACACTTCTCTCTGAGTCCCTCCTTTCTGTTTTTCTTCCAGTACCGGGAATCGAACTCACAACCTTGTGCTTGCCAGGCAGGCGCTGTGCCACTGAGCTAAATCCCCAGCATGAGTCCCTCCTTTCTGAGTGCTTCTAAATTCTTGGTATTTTGCTTCCTATGTGGACGTCATGTAAGACCAAAGAATTTGTGAGGTCTCCGAGTGACGCAGGCCAAAGTCCTGTCCTATACAAGCCATGGCAGCCACAGTGGCCCCCAGTGCATGGCTCTTCTGTCATCTGTCAGTATGGCCTTGTCTTACACAGGAAGACCCAGAACATCTTGCTCAGAAGGGTGTTTCCATCTCCAAAATCGTACTAAGTCCAACTTCACTTTTTTCCTTCTCTTTTTATTTGTATGGGGGATATTTTTATTTATATGATTTTCAGTCTTATTTTTTGTGCTTTTGATTATTTCCTTAAAAGTTTATCTTATTATTTTCTTATCTATTTATTTATTTGAGACAGTCTTGATATGTAGTTCAGGCAGGCCTTCAACTCACTATGTAACTGTCTTAGTTGCTTTTCTCTTGTTGCTGAGACAAAATACCCAACACTCAAAGAGGGAAAGGTTTACTTAGCTCACAGTTTGTGGAGGTTTCAGTCCGTACTTGGCTGGATCCAAGGCAAGGAGGCACAAGGCAGACAGTTCTTGGCGGCAGAAAACAGCAAAAGCAGCATGAGCTGAAGGCGGGCAGAGCAAGCCTCTTTTTCTCCCTTATATTGTATAAAGGCTACCGCCCTAGAGTGGGTCCTTTACAAGCTGTCCTCTTGCACAGGCTCAGGATGTTTACAAAGTGAGGACCCTGGACCCCTGCTGAGTCACTTAGTTAAGTTTCTAGACTTCTCAGCTTGACACAGTGTCTCAACCATTACAGTTCCCCCGGCTGACTTTGAGTTTGTTGTGATCCTCCTGCCTCAGCCTTCTGAGTGCTGGGATTACAGGCATGCACCACCACACCTGGCTTCCCCTCCTTTCTTGCAAGGACTGTTGTAGTATTCTTACTGCTTGCTCTTATCTCGTTAGGTCAGCCTCCGTCTGAGGACCGTAATGTTCTTCTTAAAATGAAGATGTGATTATAAGACTTCCTACCTAAAACCTAGAACGCTCTCCTGTGCCTGTAATGTCTAAATTCCTTGGGCTGGCCTGGCCTCACCTCTCATACCCTCATCTTCCTGCCCCCAAGGCCCAATCTCAATGTCCTCATCTGCACTCACCAGGCGGCTCACAGCTCTGTGCTCCCACACTCCGTCTCTCTGCATGGAGCGGCTTCTCTTTCTAGTGAAGTGATGACTGCCCCTGGGCTCGTTAGCACAGACAGCTCTTCACATACTCACCCTGTCTGAAGTCTATCTGAAGACGCCTGCCCCTCCTTCAAAACAAAGTAGAGCACCAAGCTTCTTTGTTGGCGCTGTACAACCCCCAGCCCAAGCCGACCTTGCTCTCGTTATTTGATTTCGCTGCATCATGTGCTCTCTGGAGATAGGGCTTTCACCTAGTTCCTCTCTCTGTCCTCACGACATGCCACTCAGTGTGCCCAGTACGTACGTACCTTTGCAATGAAGTACATGTTTGACTTAGTTGCTTTCCTTGTTGCTGGGACACAATATCCAACCCACAACTTAAGGGAGGAAATGCTATTCTGGCCCACAGTTTGTAGAGGTTCCACTCCACAGTTGGCTGGCTCCAAGGCAGGGTTGGCAGGGTGGCATGGCAGAGGAAAATTGCTCATGGCATGGTGGTTGGAAGGAGAGAGAGAGGGAGAGAAAGAGAGAGAGAGAGAGAGAGAGAGAGAGAGAGAGAGAGATATCAAGGGAGAGGGAGGAAGGCAGACCCTTCCAGGCTACCACCCCCAGTGACCTACTTCCTTCCATAATGTTACACCCAACACTGCATTTAGCTATAAACTCACCAGTGGGCTAATCCACTGATGAGTATCACACCTCCATGATGCAGTCACCCCCAGAGCTGCACCTATGGGCACATGAGTCTTTGTGGGGGGGAACATCTAGATCTAAGCCATAACAGTGCCCTTGAAGGAAGTGACACCTACGCTGTTTTGATGCTCCATGTTGCCCCTCCCTTAAAGGCTGAGCTTATCTTGCTGGAAGTGAGCATAGAAAGCCTTTAAAGCCAGCTGAGCCCAAGAATGCCGGGACTCATGGAGGCAGGGAAGGAAACTCAACAAGACAGAGCTGTCCAGAAGCAGAGAAGTGCTTTGGCCAGTTCACCAGTTTTACCTCTGATTCTTGCTGGACTCAGGAATAAGGATAGTGGCTTGTTTCTGTTGGGTGAACTTTTGCTGCCACTTGCAAGAATGATGACTCAAGCCTGTCAGTGTGTGCCAGCCTGGGATCAGTGTGTGCCAGCCTGGGAAGGTAAGAACTTGGAAGGGACTCAGGGCACATTAGTTAAATTGAGCCGAGATGTGCTCCTCCTCCGGCCCCCATCTTGGCTCTGATGCTGTTGGAAAATGATTCTACTGTGATTGAGAAGCCAGGGAAGGATGGGGCTTCCTGAGAGCTCTTTTGCACTTTAATTATTTTCTATCAATTATGTCCTTTAGAACTGAACCATCAATCTTGCCCGCACTGGAATGAGTGCCTCAGCAACCCGGGCTCAGTGTTCTGGAAAGTGATTTCCCAGAAGGTAAGCGACAAGCAGTACAGTTCTAGAATGTTCAGACATAGAACTTAAAGAGACATGGAACTTAAAGATGGCATCCAGTAAATGGATCACAGATCATTTTAGGAGTGAAAAGACTGTAGGATTCTTTCCTGAGAAAAGGATTTGGAAGCACATGCCAGCAGATTTTCACACACAATATTACAGTAGGCTCTAGTTGAAGAATCATAGCTCTTACCTATTACTTTGACTGTGGCTGCCAGGAAGTTAGGCCTAGGTTCTCTCTCTGATCGGGTATTGATTAGATTCATCGAATAGTATTATTAAATCTACATTTATGGTTTATTTACTGTGTGCTCAGCTCTTTACATGAATTGAAAACTTTCATCCCCACAAGAATGCTATGGGGTAAGTACTATGGATATCATGCCTTTCACAGATGACAAAACAGAGGTGCAATGTAGTCATCTGTAACATAAGCAATCTAATAGATTTGGGACTTTATCCCAATTCATCTAACTCCAGAACAGAACTTGAGTGAAGAAATACCACCACCCTCCCGCATTAGCTGTCTTCTCTTGAAACTGCCTGTGCATATTTATTTTTCTTGTAAGTTGCTTCTTTGGAAATGATCAAAGGAAAACTTTTTTGTGAGTGGATGTGGGAGGGAAGCATGAAAGTAATTAAGAAAGAAATGAAGAAAAAGAGCAAGTAAAAATATACTAATTACAAGGCTTCAAATTAAACTTAGATATCTGAGGAGGAGGGTGTGGCAGGCAGAAAATTTATATGTAAGTGAATATGGTTGAGTCCATTTGTGCTGCTTTAATAAAATACTGGGTGTGGGTAATTTACAGATTTCTCATAATCGGCAGGCAGGGAAGTCCAAGGTCAAGAAGCGAGCAGATTGGACAACTAGTGAAGGCTGCTCTCTGATTCCAAGATGGCTCCCTGCTGCTATGTTCTCACATGTCAGAGGGCAGAAGGGCAAAAAGGTCTAGATAGTTCCCATCAGCCATTTTATAAGGGCACTAGTCCTATTCACAGAGGTAGAGCCCTTATGGCTTAATCACTTCCAAAAGGCCCCACCTACTAACACTACTACATTGTTTCCAACTTATGGATTGGGGCAGGTGAGAAGGAATTCGGGCAGGTGGGCAGGTGTATGGATGCATATGCCTAAACTACAACAGCATATCTGATGCATTTCCTGTTTGACAAACTATGGGATGCCATGTCTAAGTCATTCCCATTTAGTCTTCCCAATAGGCAGCTTGAGAAGGAACAAATCTCTACATTAAAGGTGAAGAAGCTAGAATTCTTAGGCTAAAGGACTGAGCCAAGGTCAGTGGCTAAGAAGCAGCAGAGCTGAAAGAGCCAGACTTCCATCCTCCTGGTTCCGAAGCAGTGTTCTTCAATTTTGGTCTTTGAATCTGCTTATTGGTTTTTTCTTTTAAGTGGAAACTTTGATTTTCTTTAACTCCCTTTTGGTACCAAACTGAACTGCCTTGAGGGGATTCAGGAAAAGGTGAAAAAGCAGAGAGCCTGGGAGTTGAAACTTGGGCAGATTTAGCTGTGTACAGTGGTATAAGCTTGTAATCACAGCACTCTGGGAGGCTGAGACAGGAGGATTACAAGTGTGAGCCCAGCCTGGGCAATTTAGGACTTAGAAAATAAAAATAAGAAAATTAAAAATAAGAAAATTAAAATAAAAATAATAAGAAAATTAAAATAAAAATAAGGAAATTAAAAATAAGAAAATTAAAATAAAAATAAGGAAATTAAAAATAAGAATTTTTTTTTAAAAGCTGAGGATGTAGGTCAGTGCAAATTCCCTGTGTTTAATTCCCAGTATGACAAATAACAACAAACCTCCAAAAAAACAACTTGTTCAGATTTCTCAACCTTTCTAACCTTCAAACTCCTCATTTGTCAAGTGGAGTTCAAAATACGCATTAAATAAAATGCCACTCTCCTGATAAGTAACTGAGAACTCGTTTGTTTAACAAGTATTCATAGAGGACCTACTAGATACAGTGAAAAGTCAGAGAAATACATTGTTTGTCTGTTTGCTTTATCTGACAATAGTTTCTATTTTGTCATTCTGTGATATGCTTTGAGGCAGTGCTGTTGCTACACATTTGTAAAGCAGAGTGGCATTTTATTTGCACTGTGGCTTCCTTTGTCTTCTGATGGAGGACCAGCCTGGCAACTGCTGTGGAACCTACACCTTGACCTTTGTCGAATGTTCAAAGATGCATACAGACAAACTTCTTTTGTCAGACTAGTCCCTTTCTTCTTCTGACAGTAAGGAAAATGTTCCTGGTCATTTGAACCCCCGTCTCACCACTTTGTTTCTGAGTAATGTGATCTTGAGGGCCATTGACCTAGTATTTACCTCCGGGGACTCTTGACAGTAATGCCTTGAGAATCCTGTCTATGTGGTCCAAGCTAGGCATCCTGCAAGCACTTAGCACTTGTGATTAGACATAACCATTGGGCCTCTGTCCTCTTCTCTGCTCATCCCCCCAGTGACAACATAGAGCAGCACTGGATTTCACAACTCAGTTTGAAATCCATCAGCTATGTCAATGTCACCTGTATAATGCAGTCCAGAATAAAGTTTGCATTGGCAAAGCATCCATGGTGCTCCATGAGCTAACTTTTCTACACAACCTCAGCATCCACCGAGGGCCCTCCAGATACTGCTGCATTCTCTGACCCTTAGCCCTCCATTCACTCTGGCCTCAGCCTACACTTGCTGAAAGTGTGTCCTTTCTTTGGGACGTGGCTTTTGTGCCTTCCAAGATATTTGCCTGTGCTTTTCTGGTTTCTAACATAGGTTATCTCACTTCTTGCTTCCTCTTTCTCTAATGTCTTTCCTCCCTCTTTTCCTTCCTCGCATTTTTATTGGGTATCAGCTCTATGTGATACACTAGGGATAAGCCACTCAGGGCTGTGGAGGTGACCAGGAAAAACAGGCCCTCAGTTCTCGCAAAACTGTAGCAGTGGTGGCCGAAGTGCATTAGCTCATCATTACAATGCCACATAGTTAGGTAATGTGAAGGAGACATGGAAGGTTGTGAGGATTTAGAGAAGGGAACCTAAGTGTGTCCCAGTAGTACCGAAACCCCATGCAGAGGGTTCAGGTCTCCCACGTGGCAATGTGGCACGCGGATGCAAAAGAAAGACAAAGAGAATATTCTGCAGTTGAGGAGCTCTGGGATGACCAGTGTTCTCTGTGGACCAAAAGGCCACGGGTCCAAAAGCTCATGGCTTTCACTGTCATCAGTCAGGGAGATGAGTGGGGGTGGAGGTGGAGTGCTAGGAAAAAGAAACCTTGCAGGTACTGGCTGTAAAGAAAAACAGAGCAATTTTGTACTGGGCACAAAGGCCTCCAGTTATGTGTGCAAGGTTGGCACCTTCACTGCCAGGAAGGTGTAATTCTTTCTGGGTCCCATGGCCTCAGCTGAGACGTAATCTCATGTCTTAGCCCTGGAATCTCACAGGTTCTCGCTTGAGCCCCCATTCTAGTCATCAGCTGGGAGGGCAGTTCTCACCCATGTGCTGTAATGAGACATGCTGGCTTCTCAGCTGGACTCCATCACACTCTTTTAGCCAATTAAGGGGACGTGTGGTTCAGTACAGCAGCTCACGTGTCTCAGTGAGTAGGGTTGAAGGAGAGGTCAGGGAAAGCTGGAGACAAGGGACTTTGCTTCTTAAGAGAGTACAGCTCGGCAGTCTCCCACACAGGAGTCCTGGTATATCTCTTGGAGGAAGCTATAGATATTGTTTTGCTTTGTTCATTTTATTTCTTTGAGTACTTAGCAAAGATTTCAGCTGAATATTTGTTTCATGAAGCAATAAAATTCCTTGCTCAATTGCATTCACTCATTCGTTCATGCTCTTCTTCTCTAAGTGCCTTTCTGGGCCTCAGGGTCACCTTCTTTCTCCTGAGTTTTCATTTCTGTAGTGTTCCCATTTCCCTTACCCTAAATTGTCCGTCTTGTATCTGCTAAATAAAATTCAGCATCCATTGTGCGTGATGCTAGGAAAGCAGCTTCATTTTCCTCCATTTGGGGTTATTCCTCTTCCTCTCCTGGACTTCCTCTGGACTTCCTTCTCAGAATGCAGCAACCCTGTCAGCAATGCCAGTGAACTTCACTGTTCGAGCACTTACAGACTGGAGCAACCGCTTCAAGAACTCTGATATTTTGGAGCATAATGGCTCCAGTGCTTTGGAATGACGACTCTACAGATCTGGCATTCCTGTGCTAACCTGTTAGGGGATGTTCCCTCCTAGACCAGCTAATCCTCAGTGCCATTGGAGATGCACTTCCGGGAATGGTGACTAAGATTGCTTACGGAGGAATGGTGATTATTTCTTTCTTTTAAGTTTGCAGAATCTGCCTGTGGTGTGGTCCAGGTGATGCTCAATGGGTCCCTCAGTGAACCCTTCCGAAAATCCAGGTACTTATTTCTTTGAATCCTATTTGTAAGGGTCTTCATGGTTTTGGTATTAGACACTTCAGTCCTAGAGAGAATATATACTTTTCATATTTCATATCAGTAATAAAGATATGGGCTATAAAGGCACAAAAATGTATAATCTGAAAAGATTTGTCTTTCTGGGTCAATGCTTTTGTGTGCTTTCTCCTTTATCTAAAATCCTCTGAGTTTCCTAATGGTTATGACACTGTTTTCAGGCATTGCTCTTGACGTCTGTGTTAGGGCTCACCGAGGAACAGAATCAATACAAAATTGTATATTGATTATACCTGATTATACATGTATGATATACAAAGGATTTATGAGGTAGGCTTACAGGCTTAGAAGGTGAACAGGCCCACTGGCCATCAATGGCGGAAGAACCCAAAATGGCTGTCCATGTGCCGGAGAGCAAGAGGACCCAGCGAAGGCCTGGAAGCTCACCTCAGAGTCACTGGTGTGCGTCTGTGTTTGAAAGCCCAAGGTCTGCATTGGACGGCTGAAGAGTGTGGCCTGAAAGCCTGGAACAAGTGGAGAACAATGTCCAGAAGGCAACAGTGAAGACTAAAACTCATCCGAAGAAAAAGGAGAGACTTTCTTCTACTTTCCTCATTGTTATTCTACCCAGGATACAAGCCTATTGGTTGGTGCCACCCCCATCAGGAGCCAGCTTCCCCTCCTCAGTGTGTGGTCTGCATGTCAACCATCCACAGACACACCCAAGCCTTTACTGATCTACCAGGTGGTTCCTACTCAGGCCAGGTTGACACATCACAAAGAACAATCACAACTTCAGACTTGGTGCAGTTTTCTGAGCTTTCTCTTTTAGTACATGGACACTCGCATTCTCCACTCTGCCCACTCTGTTCTCTGTAGCACCCCTACAATCCTCACCACCTATGATTAACTGTCCTGGTTCCTCTACCCCCCGAAAAGAGTTTGTATCCCAATTCAGCACTAAAATTACCACTGGGAACATCAGCAACTGTGCTAGGCTCTTGACCTTCCTCATCTTTGTGCAGGCATTTCAGCAAGGCCTGGAATCCCAGGTCTTTGGGAGGCTGAGACAGGAGCATTGTAAGCTGGAGCCCAGCCTGGGCTACTTAGGGACTTAGTGAGAACCTGTCTCATAAAAAGAAAAAAAGAAAAAAAAAAAAGGCTGGGGATGTAGTTCAGTATGAAGGCCCTGAATTCAACCTCCAGTATTGAAAAAGAAAAGAGGATTCCAGACATTATTACATATAATCTGTGTGGCCTCAGACAGGCACTATGAACCGTAGTATAAGAACCTGAAGAAGAAACAGGGATACATAGATTAACTGAGATAATATTCATGAAAGGTGCTGAGCTCTGCCTAACGAAGGCACTTCTCAGTGAGGATCAGCTATTATTCTCTCATCAATCCTTGCCATGGAAGTAGCCACACTCTTGCCTTCCTTCTCTGACCTCCTTCTATATTCACAGTTTCTATCACACTGATGGACTGTTGTCCTTTTTCTCTAACTTTTGCCTGATAGGGCTGATCAGCTGAGAGATGGGAGCATATATGTATTTGTCCTGGGCATTGTAGGTGCCCTCTCTCCTTTGTGAATTTAATATGTAACTCACAAAGAGCCATTAACTCTTATGCCGTCTTCTGACATTCTTCTTCTGTGGACTCTTGGGCGAAAGTGAGCATGTGAGGATTTCATGCTCTGATGTTAGGGCTCTAAGTACTTGGGACAGGAGGGACGGCTGTCAGAGATGAGCGGGGAGTTAGAAATGAGGTCAGGGCACATCATGGGCTGCTCAGACTTGGCTGAGTGTGGGAACCACCTGGGAGCAGTTCAGGCCCGGGCTAATTCAGCAGGTGGTGGAGGGCTGAGACCTAATGGTTCTAACTATCTTGCTGGTGATCTGCATATGTAGATCTGGGACTCACTCTGAGTATCAGCTTTTTGTTGCTTTGACCAAATACCTGGGAAAAACAACTTCAGTGAAATAAAGGTTTATTTAAGCTCCTAGTTTCAAAGGTTTCCTTCTAAGGTGGGCCGGCTCCAGGGCAGAGATATCGTGGCAGAAGGGCAGTGCAGAGCAATGCGGCTCAACCCATGTCAGCCAGGAAGCAGAGACAGCAAAAAAGCTGGAGAAGCAGGGGCGCAGAGCCTGACAGCGCCCCTGGGCTCACAGCCCCATGACTCACCAGCACACACCCGGAAGTGTGCTTCACTGATCTCCAAGGCGTCTCCCAAGCCCATCAAGATGACAGTCAAGATGAACCACCCCAAGTAGCAAGTATTTTAAAAACTCAGGGCCAATGTGCAGGTTAAAATTCTTATCTTGAAAATCTTTGTTAATTCAGAATTGTGTTGAAAGGGAAAAGGCGATAGTTTCTAAGGTAAAATTAGGGTTGATTCCCAGGAGTAGGTCTAACCAATGGTGTCTAGCCTTCTGGTTTTTGACAGGAGGCATAGTTGCCCCCCAACTAAAGTTTGAGGTTGAGAATACTCGTTGTCTGTTCTATTTTAGCACTTTTGGAAGTGTGGAAGTCTTTAATTTGGATCCAAGGAAGGTCCATACATTACAGGCCTGGGTGATGCATGACATCGGAGGAATTTCCAGGTAAATCTTACTCCTGCTGACCCAGGACACATTTCCATGAGCTAGCCCACAGAAGAATGCACACTTAGAAGAACACACTGGGAACAGACTCAGAAGACACTCCAGCTCAGGAGATGAATGGGGCTTTACATTTAGCTCATCCCAACAACCTCTTAATTTTATCTCCACAATGGACATCTAACTGGTTCACACCTTCAGCTCCCTGCTGACCTGAAAACTCTTCAAAGTAGACTTCTGCTCCATCGTTTTATCCCAGGGCTTTGCCTAGGGCCTCCTCAGATGAAGAATCTAAGTAGACTCTGGAGGTGTTTGCGACATATTGTTATTTTGACATCTTCTTTCTTCCCCAGTGACTCATGCTCGAGTGCTTCCATCAATGAACTGAAGTCAATTGTGACTGAAAGGAATATGACATTTACCTGCCAGAATAACTACAGGTGATTGCTTTGTTTTTGAAGAAATAGATTTCTTGCCCTCTCACCTTTCCCTGGTCTCCTCTGAGCTGGGATCCCTCTTGGGCCTCCAGGGTGATTTCTGTCCGTCTGCCGAGTCTGGCTCAGAAAGTTTTCCTAGCCAGGGGGCTTCACCTAGCAACTTCTCTCCATCACTCTCCTCTCTCACTGCCAGCCCCACACTGTGTCCTGCCCCTGAATCTGACCCAGCCTTTAAGGGCCTGTCTGCTGGCTTCCAAGTGAGTGGCTATGCCCAGGGCTGATGCACTTGCTGGATTTCAGAGGAGCAGAGGTAGGTTTTGCCGAGACCTATCTCCCACTTGGTGGAAACCCTGAAGGTTGGCATACATAGGCATGTGAAATCTCCTTAGTTGGATCTGCGTGTAGATGCCTAATACTTGGTAAGTTGCTACCAAGATGCCTAATGCTTGCTAAGTGGCAGTCTACTAACATTTGCCTTTTTTAAATAAAAAAAGTAAAAATCTTAACGAAAATGTTTAAAGTTACAGACAGGTACAGTATGTATTTTTTAAAGTCACCTGTAACTTTGTTTTCAAAATGGGACCTATTCCTCTTTTTTCTTCTTTTTTCTCCTTTTTCTCACTTTCTCTCTCTTTCTCTCTCTCTTTCCTTTTCTGCCATATGACATATTGAACCCAGCCCTCCATTCATTTTTAAGTACTTCTGGGCAAGAATACAGGTGGGGACACATGACTAGAAGAATCTTTGAAGCTCTTCCTGTGTATAGTATCTTAGAAAAAACTAATACAGACAGAAAAATTTTTCAAAGAGTATAGAAGCTGAGCTGCTAGAATATTTTTTCTGTCCTCTCATCCCATCAACCAGCAGAAGGACAGACTCAAGAGTCTCTCACGAATGACTCTTGTTTTCCAAATTCTCCAACACTCAGCTGTCTCCTATCTGGAAACTTGCAGAAAATCACACACGTAAGCTGTAGTCATTAGATAGGAAAGCAGAACGAGCTATAGAAGAAACTGATCAGTCTGATACTCCAAGACATTTTGTATGGAGAAAACAGAGTACTGGGAGCCTAGGAGAAGACTGGGGAATGCAGGGGCTCTTACCCAACAGTCTTCTTTATTCTATATTAAACATTTCCCCACGCCTCGTTAATGGCCAGAAACCTTTATATTAAACCCATCAGCTACTTTCACTTATGCTCAGGTGAGCTCACTCGTTCTCCATCTGGGAAGAATATGTAGGCATAGCTTTTACTTGGATTCAGACAGACAGCGGCTCCTTCATAAGCCGACACTTGGCATTCAGAGCATCAGAATTTGTGACCTTAAATGTGGGGATCTAGTAAAGTCACTGCTTGTTTTCTCCAACCAAGAGGACTAATGTACTTGGCATAACCCTTTGGGCCTCATTGATGATGTCGAGCGATGACCTGTAGGAGGTCTTGTTGTCAGCTGAGTTGCTTTGGAGCCCAAAGCGAATGTTATGGACATATGCATAGCTTATAGTCCAGTAATTTCAATTTCCCCATCCCAAATGTACCTTTCCATTTCCAACAACTTTCATCTAGCTGCCTAGATATGACTATTTAATGAATAAACAGAAGTGTAATTCCATTTCTATAGATTAGATTTCCTAATGATTCTGATATTATCCTCTAATGAACCCCACTAGTCAAAGAAAACACTACTGACATTTGGCTTTGTGTCCTTTAGGAATTTTCCTTTCTTTCTTTACACACACTCATGCTCTTGATAAAACACGTATAGAATTTATTAACATAGGTTTTAACCAGTGGATGAATACCTGTAACAGATTTTTTGGGGAGTTCCATAAAAACAGCAAATGATTAGCGTGTGTTAGCTGGTTGTTATCCACTAGTGGGATACAAAAAAAAAAAACAAAAGACAACCAAAACAATAAAATATCTGTTTTAAGGAGTGCATTAATTCCTCTGTTACTTTAAAATATACTCTGGGCTTATCCCTTAAAATATTATCCAACATATGAGAGGTGTGTCCATTTTACTAGAACATTGGATGTGAGTACTTACATATTTATGGAGAGAGATCGTCTTAACAATATAATTGCTGCTGCTTTTCCATAATGGAATTCCCAATAAATCAGAAACTGTAATTAAACATAATCATATTTCCTTCATTTAATATAAGGCAAAAGTAGCTTCAGAAGTCCTAACTGGCCTAGAGATGTTCCTTTTCCATAGGAGGGGAGTTCCGTAAGGAAGAGACATGCTCTTTGCCTAGAACGTATTCATGTGGGAAATCCCAGCTTACCAAACTGTTGGGATGATGTGACTTTGCACTTACAGCCACAGTACCCAGCTGGTCAAGACAGTGGCTTCAGGTGAGCCTGAGATGGCCCATCACAAGGGCAGGTTCTGACACTTCTCCCTCCCAGAAGCTGCTACTTCTAAGGCTCTCCTCTTCCTCACATGTAGCAAAAGCAGATTTAACTATGATTTAATGATACTTCCCCTCCTACCCACCCCGGCCTAGCCATGAAGCAGCCATTCTCTTTGGACCCTGTGGCTTTTTAGCTCATATTTATGGAAAAGATAGTCTTTACCTGGTGGATACTTATCTCCAGTTTGTTCTATGCAAAAAAGGTCAGGTAGCCCAGCATGGCGGTACACACCTATAAACCCAGTGCTCTGGGAGAATGAGGTAGGATTGCAAGTTAGAAACTATCCTGAGTGACATAGTGAGAGTCTATTTCAAAATAGGGAAGAGAGGAGAGGAGAAGAGAGGAGAGGAGAGGAGGAGAGGGGAGGGGAGGAGAGGAGAGGAGAGAATAGTAGAGGAGAGGAGAGGAGAGGAGAGGGAGAAAAATAGGTATGGGATGTAGCTCAGTGTAAAGTCCTTGGGCTCAAGCCTTAGTACAGCAAAACCAAAACCAAACCAAACCAACCAAACAACAGCAACCCCAATAACCCATGATCCTCTGCCAATGGCTTCCAAGCACCTCTTGTAGGGTCCATCACACCTGAGCTGCCTCTTCCCCTTTGATCCAACAGTCCCTCCAGAAGTTCCTGAAGAGGGGAGACATCATCATCAGGGACTATTGGTGTCCTAGGTCCCAGTGGCTGCTTCTGCTGGCCCTCAGTCATCAGCTGACATTGCTAACATTGGTCTGTGACACTCTGGAGCCTGATGCCCCTTCTCACAGCCATCTATTACCACCCACCACCCCTTCTTGGTGCTTATTGATATGGCTTTGCAAATGAAACAAAACTAAATTGAACCTCACTTTCTTTCTGTTTTTAATACATCTAATTTAAAAACATATTTTATTTTAATGTAATGCAAGTAGATATTAATAAATAAAATATTAAAAATTCTATGAAAAAATAAAACAAAATTTTGTAACAAAATAATTGGAGAATAACAATGGTTAATATATCATGTATCATGATCTTAAAAGAATGACTAAAATGTTACTCAGAGCATAAGTCACACTAAATAAAGTCTCTGTCTTACAAAGAAGAAACAAGTAAAAGCACAAAAGTTTCTTTTTTTTTTTTTTTTTTTTTTTTTTTTTTTTCTAGTACCGGGAATCGAACTCATGTCATTGAGCTTGCCAGGCAGGTGCTGTGCCACTGAGCTAAATCCCCAGCCCCTATTTATTAGTTTTGTGAACTGCTGAAGTGTTATACATTTTTTGGCAGACTGTATACATGGATAGATAGCTCATATCAGAGAAACAATGCAGGGGCTGAGGATTTAACTCAACGCACAGTGCCTGCCCAGCAAGCGCAAGGTCGTGAGTTCGATTCCCGGTACTGGGAAAAAAAAAAAAAAAAAGAAACAATGCAATATTTAAGCTTGTGCATCTGATTTATTTCACTTAACCTTATGTTTTAAGTTGCATCAATTTGCATACAAATGCCTCAAGTTTATCTTTCTCTATGGCAGAATAATACTGTATTGTAAATAAGTATCACATTTTCTTTATCCATTTATCTGTTGATAAACATACATGTTATTTCCAAGAACTAGCTATTATAAATTGTGCTGCCAAAAAACATGGTAATATTTGTGTAATATAATATCTTTAAATTTTGGGGAAAGATACCTAGAAGGGGGATATCTGGATCAAATGGAATTATGATTTTTAATTTTTGAAGGAATCACCACACTGATTTCCATCGTGGTTATACTAGTTTACACTCCCATCAACAGTGTACAAGATTTCCTTTTCCACAGGTCCTCACCAGCATTTGTTATTATTTGATGTTTTGATGATAGCCATTCTTTCTGGGGTAAGATGGTATCTCAATGTAGTTTTAATTTGCATTTCTCTAATGGCCAGTGATGTTGAACATCCTTTCTTGTGCTTATCGGCCATTTGTACTTCTTCAGAGAGGTGTCTATTCATTTGAGTTGTCCAATTTTTGACTGTCATTTATTTTGGGAGGCCTAGTTTTTTTGAGATTTTTATGTATTCTAGATAACTAAAATCTAAATGAATCAAAGATCTAAATGCTAAAAAAGAAACAATCTGCTGGGAGATAAAACAGGTAAAACACTTGAAAACAAAGGTATGGATAATGTCTTCCTGAACAGATTCCCAACAGCACAAGGAATAATATCAAGAATTAAAAATAGTATCTCATCAAACTGAAAAGCTTCTGCACCACCGCCAACAGAGCGAGGAGACAACCTACCAATGGGAAAAATATCAGCCACTTAGCAGTCAGTCAGCCACACTTTGAAGTCACCCTCGCCCGGCACAATGGGGAGAGGAGCATGTGCGGACGTTTATTGGTTCTTGCGTACTTTGTTGCTAAAGAATGGGCTTCTCTTATTAGTGAGCAGGACCATCATTGTGTCATCCCTCTTCTTGATCTCTTCTTTTTGCTCCCCTCTCCCAGGCCTGTCAGGTTTATTCAATGTGTGAAAAATCCTGAGCATCCGTCTTGCACATCTGAGATCTGAGCCATGGTTGTGTTAGATCTTGGATGCTTTGTGGTACACAGGACTCAACAACACCCCATGGAAAGCGGATGACTTGGGCGAGAATTCTCAATCAGAAGGTCAACACCAAAGACGGAAGCTTTGTCCCTCAAAGTACCAAGATAACATATGTTATCAGCATAGTTTTTTTTGTGTGTGTTCTACTAATATTCAACAAAAATTGTATAAAATTAGAATGAAGATTTTATACTAAGTTATTTTTAAAATTTTTTTTTCATGTTTTGCGCTTATGTTGTTTATATATTGGTAACTTTTGGGGGGCAGTGCTAGCAGTTAAGCCAGTGTCTCATGCAAGTCAGGCAAGTGCTGTATGACTGAACTACATCCCCAGTGCAGCTAGTACCATACTTTCTGATGAAAAATGACCCCAGCAAACCTCTCTTATTAAAACAGGCAAAAGAGGAAAATAAAATGCTCCAACTTTTCAGAAGACAGTACAGCCCAAGCAAACAACTTTATCTCATGATCTATATTTGCACCCTTCCTAAGGCTAAAGTCATACATTTAGTATCAACATAGGAGTTGGATTTGAACTCCGCTCCTTCCAGCTCCAAAGTATATGTAGTATGTGTAGTTTCTCCTTCTAGGCATATAATACCAAGCTGACAACATCTTATGTCCTCCAACAAATGTGTGTCAGATGAAATTAAACACAATAAAATCTAGAGTATGATCTTTCTAGATGGTATCAAAACAGATTAATTTTTTCCTCCTCATGTTCAATATCTTACATAGAGTCCGCTGTTAAAATACATTTGATCTTGATACCGGTCATTTATGTTTTCTTCCTTTTTTCCTTAGATTAGTTTTGTTTGAGATTTATCCATTTTATCATTTTTTAAAAGAACTGACATTTAGCTTTGTTGATTTTCTCTATTTACTTGGTTTTTGCTCTTTATTTTTAGAAATATAAAAATTTCTTCTGATTTCTCCAAGTATCTTTATTCAGTTTCTTGAGATGGAAGCTCAGGTCACTGCTTTTTGAGCCTGTTTTCTCTTCTTTTACATGTTTTTTAGGAGTATAAATTTTCCTCGGAGCCCTGCTTTGGTTGCAGCTCTTAGGTTTCCATATGTCTTTTTTGACTATCATTCAGTTAGAAGTATTTTCTGATTTCATTGTTATGAAGAAGTATGTTGCTGGAGATTTATTATTTTTCCAAAAACAGATGCACTGAATGAGAATTAAAACATGAAGGCTAGGCTTCTTCAAAGAATTTCCTTGGTTTGTTGAAGATGGAATAAATGTTGGAATCAAATATTTCTGGGTTATATTTTGGACCACTCTTTTTTTTTTTTTTTTTTTTTGGTTTTTCTCCGGTACCGGGAACCGAACTCACGACCTTGCGCTTGCCAGGCAGGCGCTTTTGCCGCTGAGCTAAATCCCCAGCCCCTTGGACCACTCTGTATTTACCTTTGGCCATGCAGCCATCTTGTCTCCAACCCCAGGGACTTGCTGGTCTACATATCAATGGATGCCCGTGGTCCTCTTCTCATTGGTAACTGCTGCATTACTAGTTGTTCATGTACTTCACATTTTAGCCACAAACGTGCTGTTCTCATCTCCCCATTCTGTTCTTGCTTGATCTAGAAAATTCTCTCACTATCCCTACTTTACATGCCATCATTACCATCTGAAGGGTAGAAATGCTTTCAGTCCTAATGTCACTTCCAAATTTCTTAAGGCTCACAGTCTTCCTTTTGTGATGACTTTGACCTTATCATGTGTAAAGCACATTTGCAAATAGAGTTGTGAAATGTTAGGCTTGAATACTTGAAACGATATACATATGTATATAAGTAAGTGTATCTAAATGTGTGTGTATGCTTTCCTGTTAAAACAAAACAAAACAAAACAACCCCGTGCCTGTCATTGAAGCATTCAGCAATATTCTGTAGCTCACAAAGCTATCAAATATCTTGGTAAAACACACTGTTTCTTTGGTTTTGTCTGGGGCAGTTTCTGAGCCTTTCTTAATGTTTAAAACAAGCACAGCCCAGGCCTGCACACCCTTTGACTCAAAGGACACAACCCCAGCAGCATTGCTTCCTTCTCTGTGACACACACCTCTTTAAAACAGTCCCTAAATCTAACACTGTGTGCCCCAGGGAGACTACTGCACAGAACTCTGCTTGGGTTGGTTGTTAAATGGAAAGTAGTTACATACACTGGTTTTTATGCAAAACAATAAAAACTATTTAAAGAAAAATTAAAGCATATGTGGAAGACTATAATTTAAAAAGCATTTTACAAGTGTAGTTTTAACCCAGACATTTTTCTACAGTTTTTTTCTAAATAATAAAGCAATTAATTTCCTTCTATTATAAGGAGGCATCATTTTAATGTACATCTTTAAAGAGTCCATCAAGAACTCAGTAGCTGGATGCTACCCTGAGAGACAGTGGTCAGCGGGCCCTCAGCCCACACACAAAACAGAGAAGGATTTGCACTGTACCCCAATAGAGTGTTTATCCCTGAACTTGACTGACTCATAGCTACGCACTGCCATTCTCATCCTCTGATTAGAAGAAGAGTAGCTTGAGATATGAAAATCACAGAACTAAAAGGCAGGTGAGCCCCTGGGAAAGTTCACCAACATCTGTGAATTTCTAGTTTGGAATATGGTGATCACATACAAACTGAGTTATATAAGCAGACATGGTGGTGTATGCCTGTAATCCCAGCACTCTAGGAGGCTGAAGCTAGAGGATTACAAGTTCAAGCCCAGCCTGGGCAACTTAGTGATTTATGGAGACCCTGTTTCAAAATTAATAATTAAAAAGGGGGCTGAGGATGTAGCTCAGTGCAAAAGCCCTGGGCTCAATCTTTAGTAACAAAAAATTATACAAACAATAGAAGAATAAGACTGGTGGAAACAGTTTTTAAAAATAGTTGTCTCTGGGTTTGAAGGAAGAAAAAACAGATATGTTAAAGTGCTGCCAAAGTTCACAGGAGCTCATGCCTACTCTGTGCCATGACTGAGTTCGGTGGCTGAAGACAGGATGTGCTGTCTTTCTGGGTGTGGCTTGTGGGTGGGAGAGGTAAGGACAGATGTCAAAAAGAGTCCAGATGTGCACCTTGTTGGACACCTGGAAGTACTCCTTCTCTTTTCCTGTTGGGACATCAAAGAAGGAAGAGTATTGTTTTGCTTTCCAGTAAGCGTCTCAGATTTGAGAATCACACAGGACCCATCTTTGTTTGCCATTAAGGAAATTCACCTATGGACATCTGCGACTGTGATGTAGTGACAGCAAAATATGTGATTCTTAGTAAGTGACACAAAGTGAATTGGCTAAAGCCTTGCTACAAAATGCAGGCCTGTGGAGAAGAAGACTGACATTGCTCATATGAGGCACTTCACAGGTTGCAGCAGCCGGTGATCTCTGAGGCAATGATACCGTGCAACTTTGGCTGAAAATAAATTTTTTGAAGACTATCAGTAGCTTATGGTTCACCAGGAAGGCCAGGGAATAGTTTGGAAGTCAGCCAGCCAAAGAACATCACCCCCAGATACGCCCCGAATGGTCAGGTAGAAAAGTCAGTGCTTGCCCCATGGACACTTGCTGTCCCTCTGTCCCTGAACACAGCCATGACTTTCTCAGAACAGAAGTAGCCCAAGTGGAACGACAGGTGATAATGGTGCATGGCTCCTAGTACTGCCTTCCTTGCTGTGCCAGCCTCAAATTCACGTTTACACAGATCTATCTGGTCTGATGAGAGCCTGCTCTAAGTGAAATGCTTGGAACAGAGCTCAATTTCTGTCTGCAGAATGGAGTGAGAGTGGCACTTACCTCTGTTGTTTTGACACTAAGCAGGATGAGGGGTTAGGTGTGTTCCATCAGTGTTATCTTTTAGAAAGATGTTAGAACATGTTTTTATCCTGGAGGAAATTCCTCAACAAGTCACTTTGGTTTAGAAGTGGAGCAGGGGAGAGAATGGCCCCCTGGCTAACCATCAGCCTCATAAATTTTAATTATTCTACAACGTCATTAGAGGTACTGACTTAAACTCAAATCAATCATTAAAGACACATTACTTGAGAGCCATTTGTTGGGTATGTTGCAAATGTAGGAGCTGACACTGTAGTAGCAGATGCCTCCCTGCAACAGCCAGTATATTTTAGTTTGTTAGTTGCCCAGGTAATAGTTTTGGTTACAGTTCCTGTTATTTTTGTCTCTTAGAAACAGCTGGTCACTGTGACGCAAAGCTGGTCACCCACTGTTTAAACCAACCCCCAACTGACAAGCACTTTTGGAGGCTGTGAAAATTTATCCACTTCTCAGATGATTCAGGAGAAATAGTCATGTCAGGGAAAGACGGAAAATCCCAGCTGGAGTTTGTGTGCAATGTCTGGAATTCACATTGTAGCAGAAGATGCCACCCCGCTCCCAATATACTTCAGTTTGTTAGTTGCCCAGGTGATAGTTGCAGTTATAGTTACTGTTACTTTTGTTTCTTAGAAAAGGCTGGTCACTGTGATGCATAGCTGGTCACTATGATGTACATTGTAAGAACCAATCCACAATTGACAAGCCATTCTGCTTCTGTACTTCTTGCTTGCTTATCCCATATAAGTCCTAGACCAATAGAAATCAGAGCCTGATATTTGGGGAATGATCCTAATCAGTGCCTGTTGTTGTAAATAAATCTGCCTCCAAATCCTGGATGAGGTTTCAGGTTTCTGCTTGCCGTAGCAATATGAAAGGACACTGGTCAGTTCTTCTGTATTTAATTTCATTTCTTAGTGGAAGACTGATTTTTTTTTTTTTTTTTTTTAAGCCTAAGGAAGTGGAAAAAAGCCCAGAGAAAGAGAGAATAGGTGTTCATGAGTAGGAGAACCAGGTGGATGTGGGTTGGATAGAAGAACGTTCTGAAAAGTTAAAAACAGCAAGCCAGCACTGGGCAGGGAGCTTGGTGGTAGAGAGCTTGCCCAGCATGCACCAGGTACTAGGTTCAATTGCCAGCACCAAAATATACTCAAAGCTTTAAGTTAAAAAAAATTTCAATGTCAAACTATGGCAAATTCCATTTCTTCAAATTCAAGGCACTCATTCATTTCATATCAGCAAATTTCAAAAATTGGGAATATCTTACAATTCATATTTAATTTTTCTTAAAAGCTAATATTTATTGATGACACAGCATTAATATAATATAATATATAATATAATGGGATTTATAGTACAGGAAATTGGTTATTCTAAATTTTGATATCCCACTGCTGCCTACTTTTATCCAGGTCAAGAAAAGTCCAGTGGTTATGAGTCCATCACCTTCACAGGAAAGGAAAAGGAAAGGAAAACAAAACTACAAAGCTAACATAACTTGATGGAAGAAAAATACAGCAGGAAGTAATCACTGAGGCCCTAAATTTGTGCCTGCCTCACAGCTCACCAGAGTGACTTGTTACCTGGTCTTCTGTGTTTCCAGGGTGTTGTGTGCCATGGGTCAAACCTGGTCACTTATTTGTAGCTCTCCCTCCCTGACTTGAGCAGGGCTCACCTTGCTCTCTAAGCTAAGACGACTGTCTTAGCCTTCAGTTCCCCATCTCCTCTCCAAAAAAGACATTGCTAGATACTTCGACATTCCCTCAATGGCAAAATGAAATGTTAAGTGTAGGATTTCCTTGTCTACTAATTCTATCTCTGAGACACCTGTCCCAGAACTGTCAGAGTACATGCTCCAAAAACATTAGTTCTCCTTTTTCCCTTCCAAATCAGCCACTTCTCACTTAGTGCCTCGCAGTATGGAATCTCTCTAGGGAATGTGTTTTTTCATATAGTTTAACCAACATAGGACCTCAAGGAATTAGACAAAAAAACAGTGATAGTAAGAACTGCAAGAAAAAGAACACAAGAACAGATATTTGTTGGACCCTTCATACTGAGCCTTGGGCGCATCAGTTTTTAAAAATTTTTTATCAGTACATGTTTCCAACATGATGTTCACGTTCCTGTGGGGAGCAGGTACCTGTGAAGGACACATTTTAATGCTTTTGCTCAACCTTTCCCCTTCCTCTTCATCCCTGTCCCTTCATCTCTTAGCTCCTATCCAACATGAGAAAAATCTCTCTCTCTCTGTCTCTGTCTCTCTCTGTTTCTCTCTCTCTCTCTTCCTCTCTGTCTCCCTCCCTCTCTCCCTTTACAATTGATCCTAGCCAAAAGGCTGGGGAGGGATGACCATTTTTGGTGTACTATACTCATTATCTCATTTAATCCTTGCCATGTTCTCATGGGGTGGACGCTACTATGATTTCTTTTAGAAAGGGAACAAAGAAGGGGGTCAGTACTTAGAAACATAAAATAAAATGCCCAAGGAAATGAATGTAAACTGGTAGAATCCAGTGCCTCATTCTTAGTCCCAGTAGAGTCAATAAATAAGAGTCCATAAATATGCACATAGCACTTCACAGTTGCAAGTATGCTTTGAGATGCATGGGGTCATTTGGTCCCCAGATGACTCTTTGACTAGAGTGAGTGTTCTGATTTTGTTCATGAGGAATTAGAGGTCTGGAGAGGTAGAATCACCTGATCAAGGTCACTCAGGTAGCAAAGTCTGCATCTTATATGGGAGACTTCTGATGCTCAGCCAAGGGAGATTTCCCATCCATACACTACAGGAGCTTCAGATTCCTCTCCTGTTGAGGACAGTATCATAGCTGTATCCCTACCTACTTATTTATCCGACAGCTATATCACATCCCTGGGCCCAGGGCAGGCATTAAAGACAAAAAGTCATAGAAGTCTATGAACATGTACAAAGATCATGCTCAGCTGGAATTTGCAGTGCTAAAAGGTGAAGTCTACTCTAAAGGAGAAGATGCAACATCTTCCAGGGGGAGAAGCAGCCTGTTCCCTAGAGGTCAGGGTGGTTGTAGGCCCAGACAGGAAGAGAAAACTGAGAGGAGGGATGGAAAACGGTGTGCACTCCGGACCTCGCCGCACACCTCAGGTCTGATATCTACTCAGTGGGTCAGGAACCAGTTAGGGGACAGTAGGAAAACCTTCTACAGGATTTAAAAAAATATTATACTGGCTTCTGGTTTGGTTTTGTGTTATCCAAGGTTCCCAGTTGTATGGACTATATGTTCCAATGACTAGAGGAATGGATGTGTGGCAAAATATTCTGTCAGGAGTCCTACAGTAGGGAAGTTACATCCCCTTTCTGAGCCTGAGTCTTCATGCGTGGAGCCCAGCACTCGGGAGACGGGGCAGGATGGCCGCCGGCCTGCGCGGCATGGTCAGGTCAAGTCTGGCCTAACTACAGCGAGACCCTGTTTCAAAACAACAACAGAAGTGATAATAATGTATTACCGACATCACAGAAGATACTTGCGATATAACGAGACAATGAGTGAGAAAATGTTGAAATGCGGGACAAAGGAGGATAGTGGGTGTGATGATGTTGGTGTTATATGACTTTTTAATTATCCTTTTAAAATTTGGGACACAAATAACCTTTCTGTAAGTCTGACACAGTGCTCAGTGAATACCAACGAAAGTGTGATTTGCAACAGGACCACCAGGGGGAGGCAGCGTCACACGGGCCCAGGAGCCCACGGCTCGCCCACCCGATGGACTCGACGTTTCGCCGCCTGCAGGTGGCACAGCACCGGCGGGCTAGGCGCTCCTCGTTGTCTTGTATCCCCTTGGAATTCAGTGGTTTGCACAAGTTTATCCCAGACTCCACATTCCAACTGTTCTTCCTTACTAATTCCTGCCTGGGGTCCCGCCCCTCTCCTCCCCAGAACGCCTTTGTACCTTCACAGCACCTGGCACCTCTCCTTTGTTATTCTCCTGGACCAGTCTCTCAACCCCACATCCAAAACAACACCAGATTCTCTTGGTTTGGTATTCAAAATACGTCCATGATCTGAGCCCCGCTCGAGACCCGGCTGAGCCTCTAATTTCCTCACCCTGACTTCTGCAAAAGCCTCCTTGACTGCCATCCTGCTTCTCCTCTCTCGCTGAGTCCTCTCAGAGCACCCTGAGCGGGCTTTGGAGACACAAAACAGATCACGCGTCCCTGGTCAGTGATCTCTCCCAGGGCTTAGAGCGAAAACAGAAATTCTGGCTTACGCAACCTTTGAGGTGGCTACCCACCCCTCCTTCGCGCCCCTCAGGCTCCCCCTCCTTCCCCCTTGCCTGCCGCATTCGCATCTGAGGCCTTGCACAGACTGCCCCTCTGCCTGGGCTGCGCCTCACACAGCCACCTGGTGACGGCGCTCCCTCAGGTCTTGGCTTAAATGTCCCTGTTTCCACGAAATCGCTTCACCACGCCACGCACATACCTCTCCGTGCCCTTTGCAGCCCTCTGCTTCTTCTTGGCCTCATCTTTCTCCACACTTATGAATGTAGAACTTTCACAGTACTGTACTTCCTTTGTGTTGGGTACCCTGCTCGATGCATCTCAATGCCTCACTTAATTCTCACAAAAGTCTCTGCAAGTGGGCCTTGCCACTGTTGGTGCTTTCCAGATGAGCTGGCTAAGGCACAGACAAGTTATGCAGCTTGATGAAAGTTACGGGGCTAATAGAGTGTGGAGCCTGGCTTCAACTGCAGGGGTCCCGCCGCTGCTTCCCACCCCTAACGCCACACAGCTGCCTCCCAGTGCACTGGAACCGTGTGATGTTTTATTTATGCCTGTAGTGGATTGATAACTGGTGGTCAACTTATAACCCCCAGCTGAACTGAGTGAGTGGTGCTGGGTGTGTGAGGCCCACCTGAGGACTGTTGCCAGCAGCATAAGAGGCAGACCACCTGGAGAAGAAGAAGCGGGCTGTTGGGAGCTGAGAAAGGCTGTTGGGAGCTAGGAGAAGCTGTTGGGAGCTGAGAAAGACCGTGGGGAGCTGGCTTCCTGATGAACTTGGCTGTTTTCATCCTCCGAGGAGCTCGGGACCTCGCTGGCACTGAGAATGGCTTCAGTTCACTTTGGGGAGCTCTGGTCCTCACTTTGAGCATAGCTTCCTGGTTCTGGAGGGGAAGATGGTACACTGCCGGCCTCCTGGAAAAGCTTGCTGCATGGCTTCCCTGATGGGAACTCGGCCATCCTGGTCATCGGAGGAGCTCGAGACCTTACTGTTGCCGACGATGGCTGTGGTACCTTTTGGGGGAGCCCTGGTTCTTCTGAGCATCACTTCCTGGCTCCAGTACAGATTCCTCAGCCTGCTAGCACAGATCCTTCTTCCTGCTGGCACAGACTTTGTAGATTCCACCACTGACCTTTGGGCTTTTCCAGCAGATCCATGACACAGGTCCGCATGAGATATTGTCATGGGTTTTGGGCCTCCAGTTGGATTCATGGAGGCATTGTTATGAGCTCTGGGTATTCAGCTCAACTCGTGTAGACATTGTTGTGGAATCCAGGCCCTCAGCTGGATTCCTTGGTCTTAGTGTGTGGACAGATTTCCTGCACTCTTTTGTATACTGTTCTTTGGGTGACTTATAAATAATTATATAAAGTATGTGTCCTGTATTATGTTGTTCCCCTTGCAAAAATAAGCTGCCCCAAACCAACACAATGCCAGTCTGTGTTTATTTCCTGTCTTCCCCTATTAGAGGGGGAGCATTTTATTCACTGGTACATTCCTAGTCCTTAGAGAAGTGCTGGCATGTATTAGGTACTCAGTAATACTTATTGAATGAATTAATAAACTTATCATAAGTAAACTACATAATGAGTAATAGATATAACAAACAAGGGAGGGACTGTCTTTTTTGCTGCTAGACCCCAATATCTAGATAAGCACAAGGGCCAGAGCTAGCCCTGAGCAGGAATTCTTGAAGGAACCAGTGAATGGATTCTGGTTTCCTTATCAATGAATGGACCAAGTGGATGGTGAGATGCTGTCACTCAACACTTAAGCTTTCATAGACATCCCCAGAGAGACTCTTTCATGATTTGAAATAAGGGAATCATACAGTCTTCAAAGACTAATGCAAGACCTGGAACATCTTTATCAATAAATCACTACTGCGTGATCAGGGAAGGAAGGAATATATTTGTAATCCCATCCTGCGTGGTTGGGCAGATTGTGGTGTGGATCAGAAGGGACACAAGTTGCAGTAAGTTGCAAAGAGGTGGAGGCAGAGGAGGACGGGAGATGCGTCCAGAGTTATGAGCCAGTTAGGGCACGGGTCTTCAACGGTGCAGGTGGGGGTGGCAGTGCGCAGAGAAGTTACCTTCTTGACAGGAGGGTTGGAAGTATCTTTTGAGTATGGAAGATGTGAAGCCATGGCGAATTCCCCTTTCAGAGAGCCCAGTAGGGTGATGGGAAACTGGGACCGGAAATGGAAGAAGAACTTTAGAGAAGTAAAAGTAGGTGAGACTGTCAGACAGCAATGTGAAGAGAGAAATCGGACAGGACAGAGCCTCGAGGAACTGCCTAGTCCTAGGGGATGGGAGGAAAGAGGTCGGGAAAGAGATGGTCAGAGAGGTAAGGGGTGTGCTGCGGAGTGCAGGGCTGAGGAAATAAACTGGAGCTGTTTCCATATAGAAAGGGCCAAAGGAAATGATCGTTAAAAGGAATCTGTAATTAGTGATAAGAAACGATAAAAAACATGGAAGAAGAGGATGCATTTGGAACTACAGAGAATCGTGGAGATGAGCAGATAAGGAAGTGAGAGCGATTAGTTCAGAACCAGGCACAAAGAAACCCTTTGTAGTTGGTATCTGTTTCACCAATTTTTGGTTCTTGGGTACACAGCAAGGCCTCAATAAATAATTTGTTGTTGTTGCTTTTTCTGGTACCAGGAATCGAACTCAGGACCTTGTGCTTGCCAGGCAGGCACTTGTGCCACTGAGCTATATACCCAGCCTGTCAATAAATAATTATGAGTAGATAAATGGGTGGATGAGTGAATTTATCTTGGGCTACCAGAATAAAGAAGGGCAGGCCAACCCTCACCTTTCTTTAGCTCTCTGCATTGCTTCATCTCATCTCATTGTCATGTCCCCTCCTCCAGGGCCATGCTAGCAAAACCTTGGTGACCAGGACAGTGGGGTGTGGAGGTCTGGTGCCCTGGGGACAGGCCCAATAAACTGTTGTGATTCATCCACTTGTTAGTTTTCACCTGGGCACTAAATTATTCATGTCTCCAGATGAGCTTGGGAGTGGGTGAAAACTAAGGGAATTCCTCAAAGCTTAGAGGGAGAGAGGCCAAAGCAGGCTTCCTCCCTCCCACTCAGGAAGTCACTGCCTCACTAAACATCTACCTGAAGAAATTTCATTCGAGCAGCTTAGCACCAAGTTGGTTCCACTTGGAACAAGCTGACACTGTGTAACTACCGATGATTCCTCTCTTAGGATGGTTCTACTTAAGGATTTTTCAGGTGGTACAAAAGTGACCTGATGATGCAAAAGTGACCTGCATTCAGTGGAAACTGCATTTCCAATTCTGAATGTGGATCTTCTCAAAGATCTAATTTTGAATCTGGTTCTGTGCTATGATTTTCTCTTGAGATGCTAGACAGCAACCATGAACCTTAGCTCCTGGTCAGCCTCATGATCACAGTGGGAAACAACCAATCTATTGTATAGGAGTGCCAGTGTTTGGAGGGATATAGGCAATACATTACATGAGATGCTCAACATTTCAGTATAAAATAAACTTTGTTAGATGATTTCATCCAATGGTAAGGTAATGCAAGTGTTCTTGACACACTTGAGGTAGGTTAGGCTAAAGTAGATGTTCTTTAGGTTAGGTGCATAAAATGCATGTTGAACTGGATATATTTCAATTTGCAGTGGATTTATCTGCATGTTACCCCACTGTAACTCAAGAAATAGCTACTATAATTCCTAGCCCTCCAAGTGGGGCCATGGGGATTCCTGTGGACCACTTGCTCCTATCATTTTTCTACAAGCTGTAGGAATATTTCTTGTTCTGAAGGGGAATGTGTCTGCTTTACACATCTCTGCCTGGAGACAAGGAAGCAGAGATCTACTAGGGAAAGCGCTGAGATGGCTGGACAGCAGCTTCTGTGGCCTTGAGCGGGTCATGTCATGTCTCCAGGCTTCAGCTTTCTCATCTACTAAGGAAGCTGGATAAGATGATTTCTTAGATCATTTTGCACTAAAATATTGTGATTCCCTAACACAGGAAGCCCACAAATTGTCCATATGGAAAGGAATTCTTTAGGGACAGTTTCTAACAGTAGCTTGTAGGATGGGCTAGAGATATAGACACTGTGAGGCAGAAACCCACATGAGTGCACATTAGAATTGAGACCTTCCCTGTGTGCACAGTCAACAGATAGAAGCACATAATGTACACCCTTCCCCACCACCTGCTGACTGACCCTTCCCCACCACCTGCTGACTGATCCCTTGCTAATAACTTGTAGCATTCCACCGAAAGGATAACTACCCTCCCTAAGGAAGGTGCCGTAACTCAAGCAATTTGCTAATGAAAACTCAATGTCTTTGAAAATGATGAACATTTTTAATGTCTAGAAATCCTTGCTTGCTGCAGCCAGTGCAGCTCTTGAATTTCGCAGGAGGAGAGCAGTGGAGGATGGAGAAATGGAGATAAGAGTCAGAATGCAGAAAGCTGAGGTCAGGTGGAGCCCTCTCTCCTGGTGGAAGAAAAGGAACTGCCCAACAACTGCAGCGTGTTTACACACTGGGTGAATGAAGTCAATTGAAATCCCTCTGCCTAACAACTTGTTTGCCTGGCTGTCCTCAGGCTCCTGGAGTTCTTGGATCTGGCCTTGCTTTAGCACCACATATGTGATCCATCTCTAGATTCAACCGGTCCCCACAGTTGCTATATATTTTTTGCTTGTACTAAGGTGGAGAAAGTTTGAAAACCCATTTAAAGGAGTCAACACTCCTGGCTCCTCATTTCTGATCATCTTGTTACATCATGTCACACAGAGTTACACCATGTTCAGTTAAATCGGACAGTGCCACCCAGGATGTGACTTGGCATAAAATCAAGATGGGATCCAGATTTGTAATTTGGAAAGTATCAACTTACCTTTACATCTTATTCTATCTTGGCTTGGCAGGAGAGCTTCCATAAGTTGTCCACATTTTAATTAACCTTCAGTTTAACCTTGTTTGAATTCAGTTGCCAAGTTTTTGCCAAACTGATGTTCTAAAGTGCACTTATTTGAGCCAACAATGAGAACAACAGCAAGAGCAAGGAAGGAACAATACTCTAAAATATTGTTTACATTTTGTCCTTTGAGCCTCAGAATGACAATGCATCTAATTTATTGTCCTCTCTGAACTGAAAACCAACAGCAGTCAGTGAGAAAGCAGTCCACATAAGTTTATGGCAAAGAAGAATAAATGAATATAACCTTTGGGTGACAGATTCCAGATGGGGTTGATAAAGAATGCCCAGCTGTTTGAAGGTTGCTCCAAAATCCACCTGTCTACGATCCTCCTTGTTGGTGTCTATGGTGTCATCGTCAAAAACTCAGTGCCGGGAGCTGGATGTGGTGGCACATGCCTGTGTTATGGTTTGTGTCTGGATTTCCCCCTAAAGCCTCAGGCAGTCATAGGGCAGGCTTCTAGAGTTATGATTGATTCATGGCCCAATGTTGGAATTATGGGTGTGAGTGCTACACCCGCCCTAGGGCAGGTAGTTTGCATACAATGTAACAGAAGGAAAGAGGCTGCTTGCCACTCCTTCCCTTGTGCTCCTGTTGTTTTGCTATCTTCCACCTCCATGAACAGTTGCCCTCTGCCATGTGCCACTTTGCCTTGGAGCCAGCTGAGTATGGACTGAAACCTTCACAAATTGTGTGCTAAATAAACCTTTCCTTCCTTAATCTTGGGCATTGTGTATTTTGTCTCAGCAATGAGAGAAAAGAAACCAAGACAGCCTGTTATCCTAGCACTCAAGAGGCCGAGGCAGGAGGATTACCATGAGTTCAAGGCCAGCCTAGGCTACATAGAGAATTCAAGGCCATAGTGAGATCTTTTCTCAAGAAAACCCCAAACAAAACAAAACAAACACAAGCACACACACACACACACACACACACACACACACACACATCCACACACACACAAAAACAAAATTTAGTGCTAGGAAACTTTTGTGTTCCTTCTGTCATGTTATCTGAGACTGCTTGGAAGTTCCTATGTCTCCTTTTCCCAGCTTCAAAAAACTCAGGAACTTTAATTTCAGTATTAGACGAGTACTGACAACTGCTTATCCCAAACTCTGGAACATCCAGAACTTGCTTTTCCATTTCTGTAAAATATTGTGCCTTATTTTTGTAGGTTCTGAGAGATTTAGAAAGTAGAGAGAAGAGTTTGGAGACATGTATCCTAAAAAAACTAGAGAAAGAGTTTATTGAAATGCTTGATGTAATGGAAATTTACTTCTGTAACACTGATTTCTAAAATCATTACTTTGTAATTTAAAAAATTTTGGAAATACCCTATAAAGGGGAAGAAGAAAATGAAAAATCACCTCTAACTCCACAACAGAGTTAATTATTATTTTTAAATTTTTGATGTAATGCCTAACCTAAAACCTGGAAGAAGTAGTCATCCATTGATCTTGTCCTCAGGAGTTAATGAAATTTATGCTTTTGTATATATCCTTTAAATTGCAGCCATAGCTTGTGAATTGCTTTATAGCCTGCTTTTCAACATGTACTTCAAAATTGTAAGTCAAAATGAGCTGCTGGTTTCAAAATGGTGTCCTTGAAAATGATGACTTCCAACTATTGTGGTGGGTCAGTGTTCACTTCCTTTACACCGGTGTATCAGTCAGGGTTCACTAGAGGAACAGATATAATACAAGATAAACAAATGTACAAGGAATTACAAGTTTGGCTTACAATGGTCAGCTACAGAGTTGGATGAGGAAGTGTGCAGAGGGTGTCTGCACGCTGGAGGTTGAAGAGCCCAGCCCCAGGCCTGGAGCTCGCTGCAGTGTCCGTGCAAGTCCTTATCAAAAGGCTGATGAGTCTGCGACGGAATGCTGAAGAATCTACGATGAAGGCTGGAGAGCCAACACCAGAAGGCTGATGAGTCTGCGATGGAATGCCAACAGTCTGCACCAGGAGCCAGGAGACGACCAAGCTGAAGGCGAAAACCGGAGCTCCTCTGAAGCAACCCCAGCCAGTCCTGCCTCAATTCCTTTTATTATGCAGTCTACCCGCTCTGGGGAGGTGGGGGTCATCCTCCACACCCACACCCTCTGCATGCCTGCCTCTTGCATGGGCTCAGGATGAATACAAATTAAGCACCCTGGACCCCTTCTGAGTTGCATAGTTAACCTTCTAAACTTCTCAAATTAACACAATAAACAACATCCCAGAAGGGTAAGGGGGTGTCCTTTTCACCCCAAGAGGCAGAACTGCTGAGTCACTTAGCCAAACCTCTAGACTCCCCAAGTTGGCACAATGTATCAACCATAACAACCAGTCTATGTGTGTGCTTTAGGTGTGTTATGGTTGATACATTGTGTCAACTTGAGAACTGAGAAGTTTAGAAGCTTAACTAAGTGACTCAGCAGGGGGCCAGGGTCCTTACTTTGTAAACATCCTGAGCTTGTGCAAGAGGAGGGCACCAAGACAGTGCGGGTGGGTAACTGGCTTATAATATAAAGGAGGAAAAAAGCCTTGCTTCCCCTACACCCTTTTGCTCTTGCTGCTTTTGCTGCCTTGAACTGTTGCCCCTGTGCCATGTGCCACCAAACCTTGGAGCCAGCTGATTATGGACTGAAACCTCTACACACTGTGAGCTAAATAAACCTTTCCTTCCTTAATTTTGGGTGTTGGATATTTTGCTCCAGCACTGAGAGAAAAGTAACCAAGACAAGGTGTGATTCCCTGACAAGCAGATTCAGAAGATTAGAGAGCCAGAGTGTGTTGAAGTATCCTTGGGATCAAAATTCCAAAAAAGGAGGCAAAAGAACTGGGACTGGACAAAGAGTGGAATGGGGAGCTGTGTGGTCTCTGCTAGGCTTCAACCGACCCTGTGGGAGCAGGGCTGGCTTTTCCAGGTCGTCTTCTTAGGCAAGGGTGCTAGAGCACTGAGCAGTCATTAGCCCAGCCTGTTGAGCACCACTAGCTGCTATCCCTCCCTGCTGCTGGGGGTGAACTGGCAGTGTCTCCAGAGGGTGAAGACAGCACTGCCAGCATCACTGTACCACCTATGCCAGGCACTGCTATGGGTCTGTCTTAGTTTTTCTTTCTTTTGGCATTTTATTTATTAATGCCTTTATTATTCTGTTACTGTATGCCAGCTGGTGGCATGTGAGTTGATTAATACTGCTCTTCCTTTTCAAATTATACACTTTGTCATCTTTTGTGTGTTACTTCAGTACAAGTGCTACTGCACTGAACTGTTTTGAAAATCCTTTGTGAATGTGCTTTTTGTGAGTTACTTTACTTCTACCTTGTTGTCTCAGTCACTTTCTCATTGCCGGGACAAAATGCCCAACACCCACAACCTCAACAGGGAGAAGTTTATCTTGGCTCACATTTTCAGTCCATGGTCTGAAAGTGGCATAGTGGAAGGGGTTGGGCAGAGGACACTGCTCACCTCATGGGGCAAAGGATGCAGAGAGAGAGAAAGGAGGAGCTAGGGAGGGAGACACACCCTTCCAGGTCCTGCCCTGTGACCCACCTCTTCCAACCAGGCTCTACCTCCTAACGATATAGTCAGCTGTGGGCCTCTAAGATCCAGTCACCTTGCAAAGCTCGAGCCTGTGAGCGCATGAGAGTTTTAGGGGTCATTCTTGTTCCAAGACATTCCACTTACTGAAGAAGAAAGGGAATCATTTTTAAAGTCAAACAGAAAAACATGATTTGGAAGGAATTTAAATGCTGACTGTAATGGCCAACAATCTGAATCCTTGAGAAAGAATTTCTAGAAATCTTTCTAGCATTATAAACTATGCTTATTACAAGATAGCCTTGGTCCTGGGATCTTACTATCACTCTTTCTATATAAATAGATCATCATCATAATTTAAACAGATAAGGACCAGAACCCTGAGTACATTTTCCCAACATTGGTTGAGGTGGAAATTTTTGGGTGCTACCAATCCAAGATTGCTTGGTTCTAAAGATTACTGAGTATCTGTTTTATACTGTCTTCTTTATACATGTTTTTTTTTTCAGGAAAATATTAAAGAAGAGTGTGTTTAAGGAACACTGTTAGGTTTCAGGGGGGTTCGGGTCAGTCAAAAGGACTTCACGCTTTGTGACAATAAAGACAGTGACTTGCTGCAGACCAAAAGACCTCCTTCAGCCCTGATCTCATCACCAGAGACCCCCTTTTCCACAAGATCAAGTGCTCATCTTGAAAGAGTAAAATCCACACCCACTAACTAGACAATTCCAGATCAGCAGCAGAAAAGATTTCCAGAAGCCTGAAGAAAATTGCATTGGAGTATGCTCTGGAAATTACCCAAATTTCCTTTATGCAATTTACATTTTTATTCTTTAATTTCACTTCCACTCTAGCAGCTAAACAATGGCACGTACAACTTACTAATCAGGCCCTTTAGCAGAAATTTCCACTTGCCATTCCTGCTTGCTGCAAGGCTAAATATTATTAGTAGTCACTTAGCAACAGAAACGCCATAATGGCCTTTGGTAACACCATGGGAATCACTGACATTCCCTTGGTAATTTTCTGGATGTTTAGGACCATAAAAGATCCCAGAGGCTGTGTCATACATATACCTATTCAAATGATTCCAAGTGCACAGTTGAATGGGCCTCACAGCATGATGTAAAGTATACATTTGGTAGATTTTCACTTAATTTGATTAATTAGCTAGGCAATGCCGAGATCTCCATCCTAGTGTTCCCTAACTCTGGGGGTGATATTTTGTTGTCCATTCTGCCTTAGTTCTTTGTCTTAAGTGGAGTGCTGTTTCTTAGTCTTCTAAAGCTCCAAATATGCTTATTAGAAAAATCTTGGAAATAGTGAAGAAGCTGAAATAACATTGATATTTTCTTTACCCAAGGACTACAGTTTCTTGTATTTTCTTCTGATGCTTTTTCATTGTAGAATAAAGTTTTTTTAAAAAAGTAAACTTAAAAACGTAAACTAGTTGCTTACCACACACACACAGACAAAGAAAAAGTTCAAAATACATAGGGAAAATAAAATTGCATAAACTTAACTCTGTTGGTCTTCATTACTATTTTAATAAATAGTGTATTGTTTTTTAAATAATTGAGGTCCCATTATACACACAATTTTGGCTTGATTTTTCTTTACCTCAGGTTTTATTTTTGTGAGATTTCATATATCCACACAGTCAAATTACTCTGAAAGATCTGGAAGGAATCAGTTTCTACCATACCAATGTCCCTTTCCTCCTGTACTAAAGTGAACTTAACTGTTTTGCTGTATCTTACACTAGATGGTGTCTTAGAGTTCGTGAAAAAATATACATACACATTAGAGTTAATGAATATATATATATATATTCAAGATATCTATTTTCAAGAGTGAATACTCCTGACTCAGAAATTTACTGCAGTATTATTTTTATTAAGATTTTAGAAATAAAATCATGAATTGAAGAGATAAATACGTGTGATGCCTTCGTTTTGGAAACTTAGGTAATGCAGCCATAAAAATTACCTTTAGGAAGTGTTCCCACTAATTTGGAAAATGTTTATGTTCCTTTTTTTTTGCTTTAAAAGGTATAAAGTAGGTTAGAGACATCTGATGAGAGGTGACAGATGGCAAGTAAACATTTACTTTCATGGACTTCCAAGCTCACACCAAAATGAGAATAAGCCAGACAAGTAAGGAAAGACCTAAATCTTGGAGGAGAAAGACTTCAAGAAGACTTGGGGCTGTCGCTCAGTGGGAGAGAGCTTGCCTTACATGTAGGAAGCCCTGGATTCCATCCTTTGCACCACAGAAGAAAAAACAAACAAAAAACCCCACAAAATAAAGATTTTAAGGGGCTGGGGATTCAGCTCAGGGGCACAGTGCCTGCCTGGCAAGTGTGAGGTCGTGAGTTTGATTCCTGTACTGGAGAAAAACCAAAAAAAAAAAAAAAAAGACTTTAAGAGAAGAATTAATGGCAAACATATTTTAAGTGGTAGGAAACAGTTGAGTGACTGGACTTAAATTCAAAAAGTTAAATTTCAGTCAGCACCGTGGGAGACCAAAATAACCTGATTGTATACTACTTGTTATAAGTTGAATTGTTTCCTCCCCAAATTGATATGTCAGGGTTCCCTGTACCCTACAATGCGGCTTTGTTTGGAGATAGGGCCTGGTAAGTGCTGTTTAAATTAAAAGGAGGTCATACGGTGAGCCCTCATCTAATAGTCAGGTCCTCATGAGAAGCAGCAATTTGCACACAGAGACGCAGAGAAAAGTCTTTGTGAAGCCAGTGAAGACACATTGGGAAACAGCCACCTCCATGCCCAGGAGAAAGTCCTCAAAGGAAACTAACCTACTGACACCTTGCTCTTAAACTTCTGGCCTCCAAAATTGTGAGAAAACCAATTTTTGTGGTTTTAGGCACCTAGCATGTGGTCCTCTATTATGCCAGCCCCGGCAAACCCACACACTGCCAGTTCCCTGGAAACTCGTGCTGGGAAGAGATGCCACTGGAAGGGAGGGGATCATGGCGTGCCAGGTGAGAGCTGCTTAAAAGTGTGTGCAGGAAACACCTGACGTCTTCCTGGTCTTGCTGAAGTTATCTGTCCCGCCCTGGAAGATGACTGGAGGTTTATTTTCCTTACAGGATAAAACAGAGAGGCTCGCCAGCGTGGGGCAGTAGCCACATAAACAGTCAGTGGGACAAGATGAGCAAGTGAATACAGGAGCGAATGAAGCTTGGGCCATGAGAGCTGGGACACTGTTGCCAGCCTGCTTTCGCCATGGGCTTCAGAATGTCGGCATCTTCAGGAGACACCGAGAAATCTCTGCTCCACTGTACCAGCCCAGGAGGGCAAGGGTTTCCTCCAGGAAACAGCCCAATCAGTCACCCTGCACCAGACACCCCAGTCGTTACAGTACCCACAGCCACCCCGGTGCAGAGATCTGTGCCTCTGGCTTCCAGTGCTTTGGTCTATATATGAGCGAGTTATAGGAGACTGTGGAGTGGGTCTTGAGTGTCCTTTCCTGAGGAAGACTGTGCATCCCACTGTGTGGATGACCTGCTCTGGAAAATTAGGTGGAAAGCGAGGTGCTCTTTGTCCTGTCTGAAAAGAAGCTTTCAGGCAGCGCGTGCTCTTCTTTCCCGCCGCTTAGAGCTCCTGCAAACAGGAGCTGACACGGAGCGCAGAGCATCCTGGGGGCTGTGTGGAAATGATGGGAAACCCCTGCCAATCCACTAAGGACTGGCAAAAACGATCATGGTGATTTTATGCTGTTGAAAGCTCTGTTTTGCTTGTGACTGATCTGACTATCCCAATGGATAAAGAAGATAACTAAGGACCTCGTTCTGAGGAAACTCCCTAGAATGAAAATCAGATATCCAAACAAGCCGAGAAAAGATGTCTTGGGGGAGTTAGGTAGTGGAAGAGGAAGAACACTTGCCTGGGCATGGTGATGCAGGCCTTAATCCTAGGAGGCTGAGGCAGGAGGATGGAAATTCAAGCCCATCCTGGGCAACTTAAGAGAGACCCTGTCTCAAAATAAAATAAAAGTAAGTTTAAAGGCTGAGAATTTAGCTCAGTGCAAAGGTCCTGAGTTCAATCTCCTTAATGGAGAAGAAGGAAGAGAAGCAGAGGGAAGAGGAGAAGTAAGTGATCTAGAGGAGAGAAACTCCCAACTTGCTAGATGTCTGGTATGAGTCTGAGTTCTCTAAGACTGAAGAATGAATTTTAGGAATAATGGAGGTTAAGAGCAGAATATATATAATATATATATATTATATATAATATATAATATATATTATATAGTATGTATATTATATATACTATATTATATATAATATATATATACCATATTATATATATTATATAATATATAGGGGGAAAGAAAGCGTCTGTCCAAGAGAGACAGAAGTGGTCCCGAGTGGGTTGCCAATGACCCTGCCTTTTCTAAGGATTTTTATAGAGCAAACCCACAAGGTGAGGCGGGTCCAAGGTGGAAAAAAAAGGGAAATCACAAGGTGCTCATGAGGTGGGACAAAACTATGGTCAACTAATAAGATTATGACTATAATTGCTCAGGTAAATTGATTAAATCAGGATCACATAGAGAAGCAAGTCAAGTAGCAAGCAGCACGCACACAGAACAGGGGCCTTTCCCGTAGGCATTTGGGTGAGTGGCTCCTCCTGGCTTTCTCAAGGTGATAGAGACCTATTTAGAATGTCAGTCCCTGATGATCTCCTTAGGGAGGGATGTGGGTGCCTTTGTTTTATCTTTTGTCTTGAGGTCTCGCCCACAGAAGCAGTGCCTGGCTCTCCCACAGGTGCAAGGTATCTCATCTTCCTCATTGGCTCCTTCGAGGGCCTGGCCCAGTCTGACTGCCTATTTCTGTCTAACTCAGTGGCCTACAACAAAAAGGGTTAAAAAAGCTGTCATAAACATACTCAGAAATGTGAGAATAAAAAAAGGGAAAGCCAAACAAAAACACCAGGATGCTATTTTGAGAAAGAAAAAGAGTGTTTAGAGAACTGCTTTTGGAAACCAATTATATATAAGAAAGGAAAACTTCAGTGGAAGGACTTCAAGATCATTTTGTAAGATCATTTCCTTCAACAAGAAGGAAAAGCTTTGGAAACTGAGGCAGAGGAGAAAGGAGAGGATCAGATCGAAGGCCAGCGTGCTGGTCACAGGCTCCTGCAAGAGGCTGGTGGTGTTGAGGAACGGGAGGGAGGGAATCCCGCCTGAAAATGCTGAGAGCATTTTCCTGAGCTGTAGGACTTGAATTCTAGAGTTGGAAGAGGCTTCCAGTGACCCAACACTGGTCGAAACCAGCCTGGGCTACAAAGTGAGCTCAAGGCCAGCCTGAACTGCATAGTGACACCTGTCTCAAAAAGACAAAAAAAAAAAAAAAAAAACCTCTCCAATGACCTAACACAGCGATGAAAGAAGGCTACAGCACTGAGAAAGGCTAAGAGTTCAGGGAACAATAGGACAAGAAAAGCCAGTCACGTGAAAGAGATCAGCATGAGACTGGAACCAGCTCTCTGAATCTGAAAGGAACAGAGCAAAACGGCGTGGCATGGTGAGAGGGGAAGCTTCACCTTCATTTTGGTTTGGGGACGACAGTCTTCTGATCCTCCTTTTTTGGTGGAGAGAGAATTACCCTCTCCTTTTGTTCCTTGGGGCGGAAGACCAAGGCCCGGCTGATTTACACCCAAATAGAAGAGGAGAAAAAAGGAGTGGAGGCTGCCCCGCCCCCGTCTCCAGGGCTCCTTTTCTTCCTGATGTTTGCTCCTGTTTTCTTTTTGTTCCTAGAGCACCTCTGCGGGCTAGAAATCCAGCTGTCCTGCAATGAAAGCTACCTAGATACTTTTAAAGTTCTGTTCACTTTATATAACCTCAACTGTTTGCATTAGTAAAAAGGCCCGGATGGCACGGATTAACATGCATGAATACGCTCTTCTGATTCAAGGGTTTGCTTCAGTGCTATTTTTCCTTCGGGTGGGGTTGGGCACATGCTCTTCGCACATGTTTCAGACAGGTAAACAATAACTATAATATGAGTTAAACATCGTATTTTTATGGAGGAGACTGAGGACCGAGAGATGAAAGAATGTACGAAGTCCTCAAGGGTAAACAAAGAAACCTCCATAAACTCAGCATGTATATTTCTATTATTAATCATTTCATTGGTTTCATTTTTTACTATTTTTTTAATTTGTGCATATGTGATAATGTAAACAATAACTTAATGTGTGATAATTAAAGGAAGGTGATAAGCATTTCCATCTCTCCAACCAGGAATCACTTTCGTGGTGGACATTTTGCACAGTTTTGGTCATTCTCAAATACATCATAAAGTTGTTTTGCCCTGTAGTTCCCTCCTGTGCTGCAGAAGAGCCGGGATTGGTGCCCCTGAGGGAACATCTTTCCATCCATGGAAATCTTTCCATCTTTCCATCCATTTCATCCTTTCCATCTTTCCATCTTTCCATCCATTCCATCTTTCCAACTTTCCCCACCATGAGGGGGTCTTTAGGGACCACTGCTCATTCTCGTCTTCTACATGGGTGCCTATGGGTTTCTACAGATGAGTAAGAATGTGTGACATGTGTCTTTCTATGTCTGATTTATTTCACTAAACATAACGATCCCCACTTCCATCCATATTGCGGCAAATAGCAGAATTTCATTCTTTTTTTAAGGCAGAACAATACTCCGTTGTGTAAAGACATCACATTTTCCTTACCCACTCATTCACTGCAGGGCCTGTGAGTTGGTTCCGTATTTTGGCTTTCATGAATAGTGCTGCAGTGAACGTGGGAGCGCAAGTATCTTTTTGGTAAAACGACTTCATCTCTGTTGGATGCACACTCAGTAGCGGGCTTGCTGGAGCACACGGTAGTTCTACGTTTAGTTTTTGAGGGGTCTTTGCACTGTTTTCCATAATGGCTGCACTAATTTACGTAATCCACATAAGCAGCTCAGTGCGCTCTGAATTTAATTCATCATCTTCCCTGGGCATCCACTCTGTCTCTCTTCTGGAATCCTAGCCACTGTAGAAGAGCGCCCCTTGTGGCTGGGCCTCACCTGTGGGTCAACTCCCCTTGCTTTTTGGACCAGCTGGCTGGTGTTGTGCACTTTGTCTCTACCCCTCCACGGTGACCCCTTGCCCCCATTGAAGTACAGATCTGATCACATCAAGTTTTGCAGATTAACACATGGAACATCGTGGCTGGAGCAGGTATTTTGAGCAAGCTGCAAACCAACTCTTTGTTGGGCCTGTACCTGAGTTGCACAGGGCTATTCTTCTGCTACCCTTGGGTAGAAGTTCAGGCAGGGGCCACTCTTTTGGGGCACCCTTGAAAATGAGCGTCCCCTGGTCATTGCTACATAGTCACTGTTCAAAGTTTACAAAGTCAGATCCCATAGAATAATCAGCATTTCCACCTTGACTCAGTGAAAGCTTTGCCCACTCCCACTGGACTCAGGGGAGAAAACCTGCACCCTGCAGCTGGGGGACAACTCGCTTCCTCTGTACCCCACCCCTGTTCACTCACTGGCTTCTATAGCTGGCTCCTTTGAGGTGCCAGAGAGTAGAGAAGAAGAACCGGGCGTGGGAACCTTCTAACTTGACTGACGGGCTTATGATTACTTGCCATCATGCTTTGGGGGCTTGCAAAAATATAAGAGATTCTGTCTCTTATAGGCACTTTCACCCATGTCCTCAGAGATGTGCCTTCTTCCCCCCACTGCTGGCATCTCTTACCCGCAATTTCCTAGACACAGTCAGACACATACCCAACCCAGCCCTTCCTCAACTCCTGGAGACTGGTAGCCACTCAGCTGTTCATTGGTGTTGTCTCTAGGCTCCCTAAAAGCCCTTGGGACCCAGGATGCCCCATGCCATCTTGCTCCAGCCTTATTCATGTTTGTACCACAGGCCACACTCTGGTGTCCTTTGTATTGGCTGGTTCCTTTATAGCCATTTACCTGGCATCATCTACTAACAAGGCTCCCATTTATCTCTTAGCCTTAGATTTCTCACCAGGGGATCCAACAGCATCTACTTTACTCTACCAGGAAAAGGTTGAGCTCCTCTATTTTGACTTAAAGTGATGGGGTAAGGATTCCCTCAATTCTTCTCCTTGGGGCTCACAGTACACACCTCTCAAGGGAAATCCTCTTCAGAGGTCCTCACTCAACCCCCAGCTTCCATTCTTTGAATATCCACCATAAGTCAGCTCACCCATGGAAAACAATGGCACGCTCATGTAATAAAGAACTGAAAGAGCGTTCATCTTCTAAAGGTATAGGTGGATTTAACCAGCAAGGGATACAACCGACAAGGAGTGGTGAAGCACCCAGGCTAGCCGCAGGGGGGAGCTGTTTCTGCGCCCAAGAATGAGCATGACTGGGATCTGGGAGAGCTGTGGGCGCTGCAGAGGGTACACTTGCCAAGAATCACGGCTATAGACAGGCAAGGAAAGCAGCCATTGCCAAACTCAGCCTGGAAGAGAACAAGAATGGCAAGAAGGCTGACTCTGGCTGGAGGGTGGCTAAGACTGGGGTGCCACCTGACCCCACCATGCTGGCACCATGCTCATGCTACAGGGACCTCATCTGAGCACCACGTCTTTCCTTCTACTCTTTCCCCATCTCCTGTCCTCACCTCGTACCGGCTGAGCTTACCTAGAAGCCGGAGGGAATGGGAGCCCCACGCACGAAGCTAGAGAGATCAGTCCTCAGTGCGAGTGAAGGTACTAAGGTGATCTTAGCCTTGCTCTTGGCACATTCCAAGACTGTGGCCTCTGACTTGCAAACTTCTTTGGTAGCAGACAGCTTTTTATCTGAAATTTCCATTGAGTGTTCCAATTTAACTATCTTCTGACACTTTTCCATGTTGTTATTTCAAGTTCTACTGAGAAAACAAAAAACATTCGAAAGTTTACAACAGAACTTATTTAATGAGAGGAATTTATTACACTTAAGATGAAAGAGGCCAAGTAGCCAAATTGGGACCGGTGACAAGTAACAGCTGAAGTCTTCACTAACCCCAGGATGGAAAATCAAAGGGACGAGCATGTGTCATGCAAACCTTGCAGCTAGGCTGCCTGGCTGGACAGAGGGACCCTGGAGGGCTTATTGGGTAGGAGAGGAGTCCTACTTGCTGCAGGTGGGGGTGATCTAGGCCGTGGGTTGAAGAAGAAATCACCCACTTCCTCCTCCTCCCCACCCTCTGGCCTTGTGAGCCAGTGTGCCATTAACATAGACTGAAACATTTGTGACTTTCCACAGTGTGAGACTTCATTGCATATTAGCAATATCGATTTCACTGGCTTTACTTCACCTAATAATCTTGGTGTCCCTTGGAGTTGTAACCGTGCCCATCACAAGTTCTTTCTTTCATTCCGATCTTAATTACTAACATCCACCACTTAACTGTCTTAACAGCCAAGTCACACAGCAGGTCTAGGTTTAGGTTACAGAAAGAAAATAATGAAGAGGCTATGGATTTCAAAAGGCAACAGATGGGGTTAGAACCACAACAAATGCAAGAGTTACGTAGCAGGTCAGGTATTGTGTTAACAAGATGCAAAATCATTATACCTTAGCATTTGTGCCCTACATGGAGTAATCCAGGGCAAGCTGCAGCTGCTCCAGGGAGATCTCCTACCAACTCTTCCCTTGACTGAACAAGAGCCAGAGGACCCCAGAGCCTGTAGGGGCCAGCGCCCTGGACACAGAGAGAGCAGGGCAGAATGCAGAGCTGAGGGTGGCAGTGCCAGCACAATCCTCTGACAGGATGTCCACAGGGCTCTTCCACAGCTTCAGTCCTCCCCAGAAATTGTTCCAGAGCCCTGGTGGGGCTCAGTGCAGGGACCCAGAGCTGCTTTCTTTTTTTTTTTTTTTGGTTTTGGTTTTTCTCCGGTACCGGGAACCGAACTCACAACCTTGCGCTTGCCAGGCAGGCGCTTTGGCCACTGAGCTAAATCCCCAGTCCCCCAGAGCTGCTTTCAATGTCTTGGGCACAGGGTCTGCTCTCAGTGCATGGGGACGCAGAGGAACACTGGCCACTGCTATCCAGCAAGGCCTTGTCAGACCTGAGAAAAGATGAAGTAACTCTTCAAAGGGCTTTGTTCTCAGACCATGGAGACACGCTTGGGAGTCCATGGTAGGAACCCTGTCATTCAAATTCCAGTTCTTCTGTATCATTAGCAGTTCAGTTCTTCCTCCTGGTTTTTCATCTTTCTTGTTTCATCCCCACTTGTCACCTCCTCCTAGATTACTGCATTCACCTCCTTCACCAGTTAGAAATGTACCTAGCTGCTGGGAGCAGCAACTCCAACCTGCAATGGCTTAATAAATATGGCTTCAATCTCTCAGATAACTAGAATTCGGGAGGGAGCTGCGGGGAGGGAGGTGCTGCCCGGCATTGCTCAGTGGCCCCACGGTGTCAGTGGCCCTGTGCTCTGATTCTCCTGGGCTTTCTCTCACATTGCAGCAAAGCTGCTCTATCAAGAGGGGACACGTGAATTGAAGCAGAAGAAAACAAGAAAGACTGCCCTCACCGTGCCTTTACCTTTTGTCAGGTAACGAGTGAGCCAAAACAAGAAAAGCCTTCCCAGAACCTTTTGGTAGGTTTTACCTCACATCTCATTGAAAGGGGATGTGTCAAATGGAGCTTGAGAATGGATTTAATTTTTTTTTTCCAGCCATTAAGTGTAAAAATGGCACCAGGCATGGTGGTGCATATCTGTAATCCCAGGGAGGCTGAGGCAGGAGGAGGCCAGCCTGGGCCACATAGTGAATTTTAGACCAATCTGAACTACATAGCAAGAACCTATCACAAAAACAAAACAAAACAAAACAAAACAAAAAAACCCAACCAACCAACCAAAGAAACAAACAAACAAAACACACAAAAAAATAAAAATTGCATGAGAAAAAGGAATTGGGGTTATTTGCTGATTTGGCCAAAAAAGTGTTCTGTTCTCTTTTCTCATTTATCGTGCTCTTTCTTGTATTGCTTTCTAAGTAAAACAAACCAGGGTTGTCTGTGGTGTTAGACTTTTAGGGTCACCATAACTAGAAACTAGATGGATTAAAACAGCATAAATCTATTTCCTGATCATTCTGGAAGCTAGAATTCCAAAATCAAAGGGTTGACAGGGCTATGTTCCATTTAGAGACTCTGTGAGAAATCCTTCCTGCCTCTTCTTGGCCTCTGATGGTGGCTGTCGATCCTGGGTATCGCTTGGCTTGCAGCTGTGACACTCCAGTCTCTAACTGTGTCATCAGATGGTGCATTCTCTGCTAAGACCACCTGTCATAGTGGATTAGAGCTCACACCCAGGGTCTCACCTCCATTATCTCTGACCTGTCTCTCAGGTCAAAGACCCTGTCTCTCAATAGGTCACATTCATGGTACAGAGGGTTAAGACTTTAACATACTGTGTAGAGGACACATTTCAACTTTAATGTGCCGGAAAGTTCCCATTATATTTTCTAACCTTTACTTTGGGTCAAAAACTATCCAGGGCATTGTAAACACCTCATCTTCTAAAGTTGTGCCAAAATTTAAGAAACTCTAACATGAAAACCTCAGCTTCCAGAACAAAAGAGAAATGATTCTGCAATGATTCATCATCTTAACAAAGCACTATAAAAAGTTTGTTAATTTTTTAAAAAAGGAATTTCTGCTTCACTAATGCAGTATTTGTTTTACACAGGTTTTGTTTATATAAAGCTTTTAAAAGCTTGGCTCTGTTGTGAAAAAGAAGGACGGCGCATCTATAGTAAATCTAATGGAAATCCTCCACAATACTGTCATGAAGAACGTTGTCTTTTGCTGGATCTAAGAAATCTAGATTTATAAATTGAAACACCCTTGGTCAAGCAATTGGAGAGCAGGGTAAGTCAGTATGTAAGTGGGAGCTGAACTGTGTGGAAACAACCAAACAAGCGTGACCTTTGACATCTACCATCCTGTAATTAAAGTCTCAAAATTCAGGCTCTTTGTGCAACTAGAATGGAGCGTGAGGAGGAAGAATAAGAATCCCATTGTCAATCTGGCAGAGCCTGGCTGGACCTGAAGGGCCTGTGATGTAACCCCAGATCTGCTATTCATTCGTTTCGTGATTTGGGATAAAGTAATTGACTCACCTGAGCCTGGGTTTCCTCCTGACTGAAATGATCCTTTGGGACTATCCAGTTAATAAAACCCTTGTATTGTTCACATTCAAATGTTCTTTATTAAGGCCAGCCTGAGCTGTATAGCCAGACCTTGTCTCAAAAGGACTAAAAAAAAAAGTTCTTTATTTCTGAAACTCTGTGTGCAGATAACTAAGAACGTTGCTGGGAACAGTTTCAGCTGTCTGTTGCTGCACACACGAAACCTACACAATTTCCTTAACTCATGCACTGTTTTTATGGTTGGGAATCCAGTGCGTGGATGGGGCATCTCACCTCTACTCTCTCGTGTTCCCATCTGCGTGGCTCACATGGGAGTGGAGGGTTCAAGGTGACTCTTCACTGGTCTGGTGCTGCAGAGGGAAGGCTTGAACAGCTGGGTGCTGGCTAGGATCACCTGGCTTTGCTTTTCTTGTGTATCTGCTGGACTCACTCATGAGACTGAACCTAGGCTGTCCTCCATGAACCCTCCCCCTGTCCACATGGATAGGCTTGGTTCTTTTCCGTGGTTGGCTGGATCTCATTTAAGTGAAAACAAATCTACACAGATTCTTAGGGTTCACCCCCTGAAATTCCACAGCACAAAAATTACACTGGCTGCATTCCATTGGTCAAACTACGCTGCCACAAAGGCAGCCTCGGGCTCCATTTCCTGACAGGATGGTGGACTCGGTGGTCTTCTTTGCAGGAAATGTAACTAGAATCCACTGCAGAGAGTAGCCATTGCCACTCCCCTCTACCATCTTGTCTTCCCTCAGTGTTAAAAACCCATGAGCACTCAAGGCCTGTCCAGGGAGAGAACAGGATCCTAAAGGAAAGATCAAGGGGAGATTTTTTTTTTTTAAAAAAGGAATGAAATAGAATTGAAAAATAATTCTGACAGGCTTGAATGCTTTTACACCTGTGGTTGCAAAGGCCCAGCTACAGATACCTGTGTACCTGGTAGATAGAATGAATCAACTGAAAGCATTTACCTCCAGACAAGGGTCTGAGCTATCATTACCAATCCAACAGTTTTGAGAAAGAGAATAAACCTATTTACTTCCTGGTCTAGCTTCCAGGGCTGAGGAGGCATGAATGTTGAATACGCTTCATAGGCTGATGCTGATTCAGTTTGCCCTGTTCTGGTTGAAAGGGGCTGTTGTAGTTTCTTGTCTGGAATACCCTCAGGTGCCCTTAATAAAGCGGTTTTCTCAATGGATTATATTTGGTTCTCATAGCACAAAGGAAAGGTGAAATAACTAAGGCTCAAAGAGGTTGGACAATCTACACAAATCCCACTGAAGGACAGTGGTGGCCCCAGTCAGTCTCCTACTAGCTTATGAACATAACAGAATCTCAGTCGCATGGCTCATAGACTCTAAAAGCTGAAGCAATATCATCAGGTCTAATGCAACTTGGCTGACTTTCAGAAATGTTTGGCTGATCCATTTTTCTGATAAAACAAGTAGGGCAGGTGATGGTTTCTCAACTCTTGTTACAGAGCCCAAAGCAGGTTCTGTACCTTTAATCTTTTTGTTAGTTAGTTAGTTTTGTTTTGTTTTGTTTTGAGACAGGGTCTCCTTATGTAATTCAGGCTGGCCTGAACTCATGGTGATCTGCCCACCTCAGCCTCTTGAGTGTTAGGATTATAGGTATGTGTCACCACGCCTCACTCTGTATCCTAATTTTGTCATAAAATCTATGGTAATAAATCTTTAGGTTTAAAACAAGCTGACCCAGTTGGGATGCTGAAGATTCAAAATACAATACTTTGCCAGATTATGTTATTACCTTTGATTTACTATCTCAGTAGGAGGCATTTTATTAAGAGTGAAAATTTTAAAAATCTGATGAGCTCCTTATGGATAAACTCCACCTCACAGCTCCTGCAGTTTTTCTAATGCACACCTCCCAGTTGAGAGGTTTCCCAGGTCTGAAATTGTAACTGAGGGAGAGTGTACCAAGTCAGGCACTGCCAGTACCTGAGGACTTCTTACCAGAAGACACTGGCCTGCAGTGACTCAATCAGTCCCTTCAAGGTCTCTGTGAGATGAGCTTTAAAAGCTCCACTTAGGCGTGCGGAGAGGGGACCCACAGACGTTTTCCATCTATACCACTTATACCCACACATCCACTTTCTCCACTACTACCACAGATAAATATCTCACGCCTGTCACTTTGTGGCCCAGATCCTGCTCCTGTTGTCCTTTCAAGATTTTTCCAGGAAACCAGAAATTTCCCTCTGTTTTCTGTAACCTCAGGGGATTTGTTTTATTTTGCTTTGCTTTTTTCTAGATTATTCTCATCAACACATAAACATACAATTAATTTTCCCATGTAACAAAAACAAAACTCCAGAAAATATAAAACACTTTTTCTGGGTACAGTCTTCATCACACTGGAATGAGAATTGAAGCCACAGCCTTTTCACTGAGCTACATTCCTAGCCCCAATTATTTATCTTTGAGAAGAGGTCTAAGTTGCTAAATTGCCCAGACTGGGTTTGAACTTGTGATCCTCCTACCTCAGGTTCCCAGAGTGCTGGGATTATAGGCATGGACCACCAGCAATCTCATTTTTAACTATCCTTTGCAGCAAGATTCCACGGAAGAGTTGGCTAAACTTACCGGCTCCTTTTCTTCCCCTTCTGTTTTTTTTGCAGAATCATCCCACCTGCTTTTCAGCTGTGTATACAGAGAGCTCTTGCCAATGTCAGAACGACCTCTGCACTGCTGTTTGCTCAGTGTTCACCTGGCTATGACACAGCTGACCACTGTGTCCTTAGCAATTCTTCACTTGTCTCCCAGGACACTGTATTTTCTTGGTTCCTGTCCTGTAATGTTACCCATTCCTTCTATGTCATCTTTGCTGCTTCCCATTTTCTCCCAGATCTCTTCCTGTTGGAGACCCGAGACTCTATCTACCTTGGCCCCCTGTCTTGCCTCCAGTCCCGTTGCATTACATGCCACCCACACACTAATGACTCCTACTATTACATCTCCTTGCTGGGCTTCTCTTGTGAACTGCAGAGTCAAACACCCAACTATCCCTTGGTATTCCCTCTTGGCTATTCCAGAGCTCTGTCAAATTTAACACAGTTCCAATGGATTAACCTCATCCGTGCCCTTCGAAAACTCCTGCTCAATTCCCAAGCTTTACCTATTTCGGTTGTTGGCAACTTTGTCTGCCCCGTTGGTCAGGTCAAAGCCCTGAAACCAACCTTGGCTTTCTCTTATACACCACGCTGCATCCTGGAAAGGACAATTAGTTGCACTTGCAAAATACACCCAGAAGTGGCACGTGTGTTGGCCTTTTTTCTGTTGTCCCTGGGACCCAAACCACCTCTTGTCTGGATTACAGTCCTTGTCTCCTCCCTGGTCTCCACTTTTGCTCTTGCTCTGTAATATGTTCTCCACAAAGCAGCCAATGTTACCCTTTTAAAACATGTTGGAGAGGAATATACCTCACCTAAAATATTTCCAGTGGTTCCTCATCTTTCTCAAGTGAAAGCTGAGATCCTCACAGTGGGTCTCAAAGCCACAGTGACCGCTCTCAGACCTCGTCTCCTTTTCTGTGTTGGTTCCTCCTTCAGCCTCACTGAGCTCCTTGTTGTTCCTTCAACACACTGGGTCCTTCCCTGCTGAGGGACCTTGACACCAGCTCTTCCACCTTCTAGCACAAATTCTTTCCCAAACGTCACCTTCCCAGTGAGTCCCACACTCACAACTCCCTAGAACTGCAGCTCAAGGTCTCCCTCACCCTGCTTAAGGCTTAGGTAAAAATATCTGTCACGACAAGAGTTGGCTTACTATTTATGTCTATGATTTGTTATTAGCACCTTTGTCTCCACTGGAATGTAGGCTCTTCTGTGGCAGAGGTTATTGTCTGCCTGATTCACTAACTGTAGAAAATGCAGAACACAGAGCAAGCTGAGCTTTTAGTTAGGACAGCTGTAGTTAGCTGCTAGACTGCCGGCTTTTTACCATTGGCCTTGGTTTTGCTGGGAAAGCAAAAAAGTTTAGGGAACAGCAGATAGAATGAAACAAAATATAAAATATACACTGATACCCAGATAGTGGTGCTTGTTGGAATGGCCTGAGGCCTCCAACATGAGAGGTCTGGATGGAAAGTGGGAAGTAGAAAAAGGTGAAAAAGGAAGGTTGGGCAATCATCCAGGAGGAAGCCAAGAGAATGACCCACCCTGAGAGGCGGCGAAGACATGCTGAAGAAGCCGTTCCTTCTCATTTCTGTGAGCAGAGGCCAGATCTGTCTTTCCTGCTTGACTGCTACCAGAGAGCTGGGAGCTTGCGGTGGATCTGAAGGTCTGCACAGAAGGAAGGGATCACTGTGATGGGACAGAGAGGGGGTCAGCGGCCACAAGGCAGGACCCTCCACCTGAATGCACAGTCTCCAAATGATCCAGCTGGGCCCTAACTGTAATCACAAGTGTCCTTATAAGAGGGAGGCAGAGGAGCTCTGCCACCTCACATCTTCCCTCCTGTACCTGCAGGTAACCGCTTTTCTTAGTCTCTATCCTATTCATATATGTGTCTATGGTGTGAGATACATGTATACGCACACATCTACATGTACACAACACACAGACACACACACACACAGACACGAGTCATTTCTTCATGAGGTGTCTGTCAGTGATTGGTTCCCAGAATCCCATGGACACCAACATTCACAGCTGAAGCTTCTGCTATCAAGATGCAATATTTGCATACCGCCATCACAGATTCTTTTCCTCACCTCTAAATGACTTATAATGCCTAAGATAATATACATGTTACATAAATAGTTGTTACATTGGATTGTTTAGGGGATAATGAACACAAAAAGTCCGTGTGTGTTCAACGCAGATGCAATTTTTATAAAATTGTATTTGACTTGCAGTTAGCTCCATGAGTGACAAAGGAACCTGCAGATATGGAGAGCTCACTGTATGAGGTATGTGTGTTGTTGTGTGCGTGTACTGTGTTTCCTGTGGAAAAAAGATAACATATGCTACACAGCAAAGCACCACTTGTCCATGGAGCAATGTCTCCCAAAGATCTTTCCCTATGGATAAAAACAGCCTTCGTTGTTTTCAGGGGCTGCATACCAATCTGTTTTGTGGCCACTCCATGCCTTGCTAACTCCACTCTCTTCTGCTGGACATCTGAGCCATTTGCAACTGTGTCTTTTCAGACCCTCGCAGAGTCAGCTCCTTTGAACACATGGTTTCTCATTTCTGGTGCACTTGTGCACCGTGGGGTAAGTCCCTAGTAGGCTGGTTGCTGGATCAAAGGGAAAATTCAACTATGGCCTGGATACACACTGGGAAATTTCTCTCCATGCATGTGGCACCATTTTATGCCATCAGTAAGGAATTTTATCAAACTCCTTTAAGGTTGAAAAAATTGCAAATCACTTTAGAACACCTTCTAAATAAATGATGGAAAGAATTTGGATGGCAAGGAGACCACATAGACAAGAAGTAGTTGTGCTGGCCAGTGACCCAATAGACACTATCTGGCTTAATTAGTTGGCTTTGTGTGGCTAATTGCCTGTTAGTTAAATGTGGATCGCTCACCCACAGTGAGGTTTGGGTTTTTCTATTTCTCAGATCTTTGTGCTGTATCTTGTTAGCCCAATGGGTAATGCTCTTGCCCGAATGTGCTAAGTCACTGTCCCCTGGATGTGAGTGGCATCTTCCTCCACGGAGAGAAAAGACTCTCTCCAACCTGCGTCACTGGAGCTGATGGCAACAACGAAGCTGGGTGTGGGCTGTGTTTTCAAACACACACTGGCACACGTCCCTACGGATGATAACAGCAAATGCTCCTCTAGGGCATACTTTGTTCTGAGCCCTGCTTTAAGAGGTTTATTTGTATAAACTCACTGAATCTTCAAAATGACTCTGTGGGGAAAATATAGTTCTTACTGAGTTTTTCATTTCAGTTGAGAAGACTGAAGTTGCCATAAGTTTAAATAATTTGCTCCCTGTTTTAGGAGTGGTAAACAAAGAGACTTGGCATTTGAATGAAGAGAGTCCTTTCAGATACAAAGTTAACACTCAAAAACCAATAGAGTTCCTGTACACAAGCAACAAACAGACTGAGAGAAATTAGGGAAACCACACCTTTCACAAGAGCATCTAAATAATGAAATACTTAGGAATCAATCTAACAAAAGAAGTGAAAGATCTATACAGTGAAAATTATAGTGCTTTGAAAAAAGAGATCAGAGAGGATATCAGAAAGTGGAAAGATATTCCTTGCTCAAGGATAGGAAAAACCAACATTGTGAAAATGGCCATACTCCCAAAATTGTTGTACAGATTCAATGCAATCCCAATTAAAATACCATTAGTATATCTCACAGATCTAGAGAAAACATTCCTAAAGTTCACCTGGAACCAGAAGAGGCCTAGAATAGCAAAAGCAATCCTGGGAAACAAAGGAAAGGCAGGAAGCATCACAATTCCTGACTTGAAATTATATTACAAAGCTACTGTGGTAAAATCAACATGGTACTGGCACAAAAACAGACCTGAAGATCAATGGAACAGATTAGAAGATACAGATACAACTACAAACACACTCAGTCACCTTATCTTTGACAAAGGGACCAAACATATTCATTGGGAGAAGGATAACCTCTTTAATGAATGGTGCTAAAAAAACTGGCTTTCCACATGCCAAAGACTAAAACTAAACCCATGTCTTTCACTATGCACTAAACTAAAGTCAAAATGGATCAAAGATCTAAATATTCAAACAGAAGCACTAAATTTATTGGAAAAGAAATTAGGTTAAAAATCTTGAAGACATAGAAGTAGGCAGAGAGTTCATGAACAAAAACCAAACTGCACAGGAAGTCCTTCAAAGAATCAACAACTGGGATCTCATCTCATTGAAAAGTTTTTGCACATCAAAAGAAATCATAAACAGAGTAAAAAGAAAACCCATGAATTGGGATAAAATTTTAGCCAACTGCTCCTCAGACAAAGGACCTCTATCTAGGACATATAAAGAATTAAAAAAAAAAAAATAGGGTCCCTAAATTCAAAGACCCAATCCAAAAATGAGCATCTGAGATGAATATGCACTTCTCAAATGAAGAGATACTAATGGCAAATAAATACATGAAAAAATGTTCAACATCATTAGTCATTCAAGAAATGCAAATTCAAACAACACTGAGATTCCATCTCACCCCAGAAAGAATGGCTATCATCAAGAAATCAACCAATAACAAATGCTGGAGAGGCTGTGGGGAAAAAGGAACCCTTCTCCACTGCTGGTGGGAATGTAGACTGGTGAAACCACTGTGGAAATCAGTTTGGACATTCCTCACAAAACTGGGATTGGAAGTCCTACTTAACTCAGATATTCCCCTTCTGGGTATTTTCCCAGAAGAATGAAAAACATCAGACCACAACAGTATATGTGCACCCATGTTTATAACAGCACAATTTGTTATAGCTAAATCTTGGAAACAACCCAAATGCCTATCCACTGAGGAATGGATAAAAAAGATGTGATATTTTTATATAATGGAGTATTACTCAGCTATAAAAAAGATAAACTCAAGGCTTTTATAGGTAAATGGATACAACTAGAGATTATACTCACAAGTGAAATAAATTGGACCCACATGTGTAAACATCATATTGTCTCCCTGGTGTAGGAACCTGAAAGAATAAGTAAAACTTAAAATGTACAATAGATGATAGGAAAGGGAAAGAAATTGCTCAAAGGAAGGAATGACTGGGATGAGGGAAAGAAGAAAAAAGAAAGGAGGAAGGCAAAATATAAATATATATATGAATAGCTATGATAACTGTATTGCTGATGTCTGATAGTATATTGAAAGGTACAGTTAATGGTTAAAATTTTGTACATTCTCACCAATTTTGCATGCTTATATCTGGTAATCTGAGCACCTGATTTGAAGGTAACAATATGCAATGGAACTACCACGGTGAATTCCTACCATCTTGACTAGTGAAACTCTGTTTTATCTCTAATGTTTTATCTAATAATTATTTTCTTATTTGCATTAATGCTTTGAACAGTCTTCCACTATTACATCTGGTAATCTGAGCAGCGTAGTTGAAGATAACAATATGTAATATAACAACCGCTGTTAATTCGTATTATTTTGTCTTGAAACCCTGCCTATACAACTTTAGATGTTCTTACTTTGGCTTGTTTATGTTCGTGATTCTGGTATGCTGCTATCGTTTTTTTTTTTTTTTTTCTCATTTACTACTCTCTTTAAAATAAATTTTTAAAAAAGACAGTTCTTTCAATGGTTGTGATTGTGGAAAGTGGTAAAGTGAGTCTCATAGCACCCATTTTACAGGGGAGCTAACTGAGTCTCAAAGAGGTCAAAGGGTTTTCCCAGCATCGGACAGCTAACAAGGACACGAGCTAATATTTATTGTTTTTCCTGTGACTTTAAATCATGTCCTCCTGTTTATATGGTTTATATGTCACGCTTTTAATTGAACATAAAACAATTTTATGCTATCCACTTGTTAGAACTAACATGTCAGTCATTTAAGAAGTTCCTTTCCTTTCCTAGGATATAGATCCTTTCTAATGCAGGAGAGCAATCTGTAAGAAATTCCAGGTACAAGGAGAGCATTTAATACATGTCATTTGGGGGCAGGTTCTCTGTAAGATGTACGTATATTCTGCTTGTTGATTCCATCAGGGTGCGCAAGGCTTTGGGAGTCCTGAATCTTTGGTTTTATTCTCTATATTTTAAATATCAGAGTACCAGGGGTCTATGAATTATACTCAGTATTGCTAAAACTTTTTAAAACTTTTTTTTTTTCTTTTTAAACTGGCCATGAGTGTGAAACCATGGCTTGAGGATGGAATGGAGTAGAGCAATGCGTGACTCAGAGGGCAGACTTTGTAGGGGACAGAAACCAGAATCCTGGCGTCTGTGTTCACTTCTTTTGTGACACTGGACAGATTGAGCTACTCACAGCCTATTTTCCCACCGTTAAGTAGGAATAATTCCTCTCTCACATAGTTGCACAGAATTGAATGAGAACACATATATAAAATGCCCAGTGTGGATCCATGACGGTGAACATTACTGAGCAAACAAGAGCAATTGGAGTAGTAAACTATGTCATCTGATAGCACCATCATGTGTAGGTGTTCGGAAAAGAAAATGCCGACAAAATAAAATTGCTGGCAGCAAGCCACAGGGGTTACTACTGAGATCAGTGGCTTTTTCATAAATTAGCATTTTTTTCCTTCATATTCTTTCTCAAACCGAAGTCACTTATTCTGAGGAGGTTGACATGGATTCTCGAGAATCTCCTGATAAAGATCACGAGGCATAAAGCGAAAATTTTTGCAGCATAAAACTAAGGATCACTGTGACTGCATTGTATAAGTGAAAACGCCACCCCTCTCAGCTTCTTGGGTGGTAGTGGAGGGCTTTGAAAAATTAGATCTTCAGCCTGGTAATTGGAAACTGAAGGAAGCTGATGAAATCAAGCCCAATATATGGGTAGAAACTGACAAGATATAATTTTTAAAATACTATTAGGCTTTCAAACATGTGAAGTGATAGATACCCAGAATCCCAAAATGGCGCCTGCCAGGACACACTTCCTGGTTCTTCTTCAGACCCCAAAATAAACTTTCCGCTTCCTTTATTGAGAGCTCACCAATCCCTTCCAATACAAGTCCGTCAGAGCCTTGCGTACCTCTCCCTCGCTATCACCTAATTCGCTTCTATATAAACCAACACACCCCGCCCCTCTTTGAGCGTCTGCAGTCCTAGCACCCCTCCCTTACCGGCAATAAAGGTTTTTTTCACACTTACCTCTCTCGTGCTCTATGTGGAGCCAAACGTAACATGAAGCGGTTCAAAGGCTTTAAGACACAAAATAAACCCGCGCACGCAGGCAAACGTAATTGCAAAGATTTCATCGTATCAGAGAATCAAATGATACCATGCAGGGTAATGCATGAGCTGAACTTGTCTTTATAAAACACATGAAGTTGAAAATAAGAACTTTTCAATAAAAAGCAAGCAAACCATAAAGAAATAGAAAATGACTGATTTCGGTGTTCTGCACAGAAGTCCTGAGACCTGCAGATTTATTGCTGTGTATTTATTATCCTTTACACTGCACAGTTACTGTTATTGTCTGCTGTGTTCAAGGGAATGAATCAAATGCCATGAATGTACACAATACATAAAAATAGCAAGCTTGTTACCAGAGGTTAAGGTCCACACTGTTCATTGCTCCCCTCAAACCATCCAGGGCAGAAAGTTCTGGTGGAGAGCAAAGGGTGTATTCCAAGCTAGCTCTGAAGGAGACAGAGGGGGCCCTTATTGCCTCACGTCTCTGTCTCCCCAGGTTTAGATGTGCAAGGCTTGTGCTACAAAGACGGGGGTGGGGTGGGGTGGGGGTACAGTGAGACAATAGGCAAGGAAAATCCCTAGCAGTTTTCCTCTCTGGGCCATTCTTGGCTCCCTTCCTCCTTTGTCAAAAGGAAACCAGGCCTTGGCCTTCTGGGGCTAGCATCAGCATTTTAATTTCAGACATTGCTTCAGATTATTTCTCTGACCCTTGCTTGTCTGTCCCTACGTCTCAGCATGAGGCAGTAGGAGAAGCAGCCTATCTCTAAAACACAAGTTAATGAATAAATCTTCACTTTTAAAGGCCCAACTCAACCTCTTGGCTGCAGGCTCTGCTCTCAAAGATCATGCTAGATAGATGCAGAGAAGACCCCTGGGAAGAGACGATATGGATGCAGGCTCTGTGGAGAGGCAGGAAGAGGAACCGTGGGGCCTGGGAGGGCCAGCTGGGCCTGTGCTGCGGATACAGAACTGGGGAGGCATCCACACGGCAGATACTGCTGACTGCCTGCCTGATATCCATGTCTCCTTCCTGCTAACAGAGGCCAGACTGTTGGTCAGGACAACTGTGCGTTCATCTCACTCCAAGTCCAGGGGCAATGGATAAGCCCAGGTGTCAGGAGCAGGGAGCTCTCTACAAGCAGCAGATGAGCTGCCATGGGCCTTCATGGGATCCTTCATCATTCTTTTTTCCTTCTGCTGTGGTCTGGCCGCACCAGTCCTGATGCGACAGTGCTGGGAGGGGTGTGGGTGGGGAGTTGGAGCCGCCATGGCTTAGTGCCTTTCCAGTGAGGGAGGGAGGGAGGTCTCACCAGGGCAGGCCTGTGGAGAGCCGAGATCCCTCAGCTTCTGCCTCTTCCAATGCACCCCTGGACCTTCCGTTTTCTTTCTTTTCTTTTTCAATAAGTGACTTTTTTTGCTTTAACATTTTATAGTCAGTTTCTATGTAACTTCATACTTTCTCAAAAGAATTCACTTTTGGTAAATAAATTTCTACCCTGGAAATTTCAAAGCCGGAAAACCACTTCAATATAGGCATGTGTTACTTTTCTGCAGAAAAAATCCTAGAGAAGAAAAGTCAGGCAATACTGGAATCCATCAAGAGCAGTGAGAGAGTGATGGAGTACAGATGCCATTAAATCTCACCCCCAGTAACCAATTCAGTCAGTGGCTTCTACAGATGTGTTCAACACTGACACAGCATAAGGTCCTCAATAGATGTGGCTGCTTGACCTTGGACTTCTCAGCCAAAATAAACCTCTTTTCTTTGTAAATGACTCAGCCTCATGTCCTCTGTGACAGCAAAAGCAAACTGAGACACTTCTAACCTGCAACATGGATAAGATAACAGAAATGCAAAATCAACTAACACCCCTGCAAGAAGAGCCCTGCTTTAGCTGCTTTGCTCATTGCTGAGACAAAATGCCCAACACCCAAAGTTGAAAGAGGAAAGGTTTATTGTAGCTCACAGTTTGTAGAGGTTTTAGTCCATAATCAGCTGGCTCCAAGGTAGCATAGGATGGCAGAGGGATATTGCAGAGGAAAAAAGTTCATGGCAGGTAAAAGGCAACAAAAGCAGCAAGGAGAAGTGACAATGGTAGCTTCTTTCTGTCCCTTATCTTCTATCTAGGCTACCGACCCTTAGGGCTGGTGGCACTCACACCCAGGATTGGGCACCCTTAGTTGTAGCATCGCACCATGAACCAAGCCCAGCATCGCATCCTTAATCCCAGCATCACACACTCTAGATCTTGCCACCTCCAACAAGCCCCATGTATGACCATATGAGGCTTGCAGTGGGGGTGTGGGTTGTGCATCTAGATCCAAGACGTAACAAGGCCTAAGACTGACAGCCACAGCTATGGAAGGCTCAGTAGAAAGACAGAGCCTGGTCCTAAGGCGCTGAGGAGCTACCATACTAGCCCTCCACTTTCTGCCTCCAGGTTTCTTGTTCCATGGGGACCAGACACCACTCTATTGGTGTAGCCTGCTGTTTTCCTGCAGCCAAAGGTAACTGTAGCTGCTCTAGTCTTCAAAGAAGGGGAAGACTCTGGTAGGTGGGGTGGTGGCAAGGGCAGTCTAGGGGAGAAGAACGGTTCAGGAAAAGATGTAGCAGCATAGATGAGCCATGTGGCTAAGAAGAAGGGCAGCTTGGCTGACCTGAAGCATCCCCTGACTTCTCAAAAAGTCCCTCTGGTTCCTCTGGGGTCCTTTGGCATCATTTTATAGGTTTTGCTTTCCCAGGGGATCAGATGGAAATGGCAAAGCGAGCCTACTGCCTATTGTTTTCACACAAGTTACTGTAAAGACCCGTGAGTTTCTTCCCAAAAGCCAGAAACGGGAAGAACACATGTGGTGTTTGCGTACTCCCCCATTTCTTTACCAAGAAATGATGCTTTCTTGATTTTAAATGTTTCCATTCCAGAAGAGGCAAAAGATTTTGCTCTCCAGTTTCTCAGAAAACTGTATTTGGGGAAGATTGCTGAGCATTCTCCAAATCAGGTAGGAGGAGGTCACCCTGGCTTGGGCATTCTGTTATTTGAGTGATGGCCCAGTCATGCTGGTGGGGACATGAGCAATCCTCTCACTGGTGACAAGGACCAGTTCTGGGCTGCATTAAGCACCCCAATAGGCAGAGGACTGGGCAGTGCATGTAATACCCAGATATTACTCAGTGCCACATTTGATGGGAAAGAAAAAGATCTCCTCTTTGTCCTGGTTGTTGCCTGACAGTTCTGTGTTTTTAAGTATAATAAATAAATGTTATTTGAGGATGAAGAATACTTACCTAATTGAAGTTCTGGAATAAATGCTATTCAAAAATATGTCAGGCGTGTTTCTGCTTGACTATCTCAACTGCTGTTTCTGGCCCTATTCTCTCTTCTTAACTTTTATTTCCAATTCTAGAAAAGTTAAAAAGATATAAGGCTCTTGTGTTTCCCAGACTCTTTCATAGCTTGGGGAAGCTATCTGATATAATTCAAGCCAATGATATGCCCGTGGAAATTTGCTGGAAGTTCTAATTTCAGATTTTTTTTTGTCAAAAGAAGATCTATGCATCTAGTAGATGTGAGGTCTGGAGATTCAGCAGTTATCTTGGATTTATGAGGCGACAGCCTAAAAGAAAGGTCTAGAAAAGGTCAGAGGCTTTGCCCTTGACCCTGTAAGCCATTGAACCAAAGGCAGGAATATTCAACTCTAAACATCTTCTAGTGTTTTAAAAATTAACTCCAAATAATTTTTTCTTCCCTGCAGTAATGGAGATTGAACTCAGGGCCTTCATACTGAACTATCTTCCTGGTCCTTTTTATTTTTCGTTTTGAGGCAGACTTTCACTAAGTTGTCCAGGTTGGCCTTGAACTTGCAATCCCCCTGTCTCAGCCTCCAAGAATGCTGGGATCACGTGTTCGCTGCGACATCTTGCTCTCCTAATCGTGTAAATCAGTGGCAGCAAACCTCTGGCGCATGTGCTGCGGTGGGCACACGGAGCCCTCCCTCTCCATTGGCATGTGAGCCAATTTTCTCCAGCATCGCCCCAGCAGCTGGGCATCAGGTAATGGTGCACCCAGGGGCAGTGTTGGCACTTTGTGATAAATAAGTGGATTTGGGGTTGGGTAGTTGGTCTCTACAGGATTTGCCATAATTGATGTAGACCCTGCTTTTCTGCTCCTAAGGCTCTTGTGTTACTGACATCTGGATGCACTCTTCCTGAGTACAGCTGGATTGGTACTGATGTGTTGGGGAGACTTCAAATTCTAGAATAAAGACTGTGGAGTTTTATGCCTTTTCATAATAATGTCCATGAGATTTAGAAACATCACAGCAAGATCCTCTCCCTCTATTCAGAGTAGCCATAGAGGTTACATACTGTCCCTATCCAGCTACCAGGAACCGGACTCCTGGTGAAGGTGAGAACCCCCTGCTTGGGTTGGGTCAATGGATTTTCTACATCTCTACTTTGAATCAGGAGAACAGAGGGAGCCGGCATTTGGTGATGGTCATGAATGCGGAGAGTCTTGAATTCTAGGGTCAGAGGCAGCCCAACTACCAGCAGAGACATCCCGGTGAGACAGAAGGGTATGAAGTGTGGAGCACCTGGCCTGCGAGAGATCAGGCAGCTGGACTTCGAAGGGTTTCCTACATCCAGCCTCTGCCTACACTGAGCCTGAGCTGCATCCGTTCCCCTTTTATCTGCTTTGTTGTTGTCGTTGTTTAAATTTTGAGACAGGGTCTCACTGAATCCCTAAATAGCAAGGGTGGGCTTGAACCTGTGACCCTCTTGCCTCAGTCTCCCAGAGTGCTGGAATTGCAGGCATGCACCACCCTATCCAGCTCAGCTCGTTTTCTAGTCTTTGCTGTGGTTCTCCACTTTCAGTGACCTGAACATCCTCTGCGTGGCAAATTAAAATAGACAAATTCTTTGTCTCCTCAGGTAGGGACTGACGGTTTGTATGTCCCCTCCCCTGCGTCTGCCTCCAGCAGGAAGTGATTTGGTTAAACAAGTTTATGAGGGTGGAGCCCTGATCCTGAGGCTCAGTGACCTCTAAGGTGAGGGCATGGGATGTTCACGTTCTGACTTTCCACAGAGGCCAAAGAAGAGGTGACTCTGACTACAAGCCCCGAGAAGCAGCCCTGAATGAACTCAATTAAGGGGCAGCTTGGCTTTAGACTTCCAGCCTCCAGAACTGTGTGAGCCACCCTGTTTGTGGCATTTCATTATGACAGCCAGACTGAATGCTCCCCCTTACGTCATACTTACTTTGTTGCTCTTGCCACCTTCTGAAGCACTTCCACACGTCTTCTTTCGAGTGTCTAGTTGTGTGCTGGAGGCTGCTTCAAAGTTCTGAGTCCATGGAAAATGTTCACCTTTCATAGTCCTTTTGACTTTGGGGAAGAGGCTTAAGTCAGGCAGTGCCAGGTCTGGTGAATAAGGTGGATGAGGACTCACCATCAGTTTTTATTGGACAGAAATTGCCATAACTGTTTGATCAGTGAGGACAGATCAGCAGATATGGTGAATGTTTAAATTAAAAAAAAATTATCATAGTAAAAAACACATCACCATTAGTCCCTGGTATGGTTTATGGCTGAATGCACCCCTCAAGGCTCATACAGTCCAAGGCGGGGCTTGGAGAAGGTGATTAGATTACGGGGCACTACAGTTGGATTGGGCTTGGGAGGTAGGGCTGGGCCAGAACACATGGGTTATTGAGGGTGTGACCTGGAAGAGTTATCTCCCTTCCTGGTTCCTCCCTTCATGCTCTGTTTCCCTGTTGCCATGCCATGTGCAATTTCGTCCCCCTGTGTGCCTCTGCCATGCCGTCCCACCTTGGTGCCAGCTGATCATGGACGGTAAACATCCTCCCCATGCTTAAGTTGTGTGCATCAGGTATTTTGTCCCAGCAATGAGGGAAGTCACTAACATAATTCCCCTCAAAATGCTCACACTACTCTGCCTTGATTTGAACACATTTATCTCATCATTCTTAGCAATGCCTCTGTTGTTATAATAAGTTATTTTTATTTAAATTTTCACCATATGCTTTGTATCACTACTTGTAAATACAGCACTGGGTTCATGAGCACCTTCTATGTAGGAGATGCCCTCATGTCCACTGCCACTTCCTTTTAACGCACCTTGGAAACTTTCTGTTCCTTGTACCCAAAAAGTCTTGATTAAAATAGGTAGAAAATTCCATTAATGAAGATTCCAAACATTTTCTTGGACCCATTCACCACTGAACCAGAGCGGTTCTCTAATATGTTCAAAACAATGTGTCCATTTTGTAGTCAAGAATAGCAGCATGAAATGGAGAATTAACTGGCCTAAGGTCACACATTGAGTGTACGGCCGAAGTAGGACCTAAACCCAAAAGCGTTAGCTCCAATTCCTGTTCTCGTTAATCTTGGCTTCCATTATCAGTGGCTCCCCTACATGCTAATATCTTTTTCCTCTGAATCTGAATGGAATAAAAGGAAGTGTGAACCAACTGAAATGGACTTGGCTTGTTCCAGACCCTACTCAGAGTGAGCCACATAGTCAGAGGTTGGAAGGAAAACACTGGGCCCTGAGACCCAGTCCTCCAAAGCCACCAGTCCAGTGTTTTATGAAGGTATGAAAGCTCAGACTCTACAGGGAGTCACTTATGTCAAATCCCAGTAAAGAGGAGTTGGGAGGCCTTGAAGGGTGTGGAGGGCTGTCTTGCACATATACTGAGGATAAAAAAAAAATGAAAGTACTTTCTGAAAACCACAGCTCTCCTCAAAGACCACCACAACTGTACATAAAGCACACTTCTGTGAAGACGTCTGACCAGTAACTGTTTATTTTGGACTGATGGAACTGTTATTGTTCCGTGTGGCTGGGAATTATTACTTCAAAGCCACATATGTAATCTGTATTAGTTACTTTCCTGTGACTGGGACAAAATATCTGGCATCTATAATTTAAAGGAGGGGAAGTTTATTCTGGCACATGGTTCAAAGGATTCAGTCCATGGTTAGCTGCTGCAAGGCAGAATCAGCACTGCAGAAGGGTGTGGTGGAGGGAAAGGTGCTCAATCCCTGGAAGCCAGGATTAGAGAGACAGGCGGGTTCAGGGACAAGAACACACCCTTTCAGGTCACACCCTCGGTGATCCACCTCCAACCAGGGCCACTTCCTAACAGCACAGTCAATGCACGAATCCAGTGATGACTATGGCGTCCCCATAATTCATTCACCTTCTAAACACATGAGACTTTTAAATTTTTAAAATTTGTTCATTAATATATGTCTGCAGTACCTAATGTTTACATTCACTGTGGGGAAATAGTGCATGTACATGTGTATCTTAATTCTTTTGACTTCCCTGTCTCCTCTCCTCTCTCTCCCTCCCTCCATCTCATATGAGACTTTCAAGGAACATTCTAAATGCCAACTAGAGCAAATTTCATGTTGCCTTTAAAAAGCTTTCTTTCCTTTCCTTCACCTCTCTAGTATGCCTATGCCCACCACCGTGGTTGCTATGGCATGTGTACCCTAGATTGGCAAATTCCTGCTCATTCCTGAATAAACTCATGTTTCTTTAGAATGTTTATGTAAGCAGGATTCTCATCATCTCCGTGTTACAGAGGAGGCAGTCACGGTCGGTTTGGACCAAGTGGCTCGGCTTGGTTGGTGGTGAAGTGCAAAGGCAATGAAAGGCAACCTGCTGTGAGTCCTGAAGCCTCAGATCCACTACCACACAGTCCCACGTCCACAGAGGCAGGTGACGTCAGAGAGTGGAGCATGTGTAAGGACTGGAGCAAACCAGGAACAGCCAGACAGAACTTCCACATCTCCTGTAGTATTAACGGATCCTTACACTGTATTGGAACATCCAGGAGTGAAGGGTATGTAGATCTTTATCTACAACATTTATAAATGTTGGTGAAAAATAATAATGATTTAAGAAAACCAAACTGTGTAGAGCTCTGCAAATCACATGCTGGCCACCTTCACTCTCAAAGTGAGAGCGACTCCCTGCAGACAGGGCTCTTCCAAGCCAGTTGTGGTGGTGCAGCTCCATAAACCCAGCACTAAGGAGGCTGAGGCAGGACTATCACAAAGTTGATCCCAGCCAGGGTAGCACAGTGAGAGCTTTCTAAAGAGTTGCTATGATAGACCTCACCTAGCGTGACAGTTCTTGTTGTTCCACGTTGCTGTCAACATCTAGCTCTGTGTACCTTTTCCTCTTAATCATTTCAGTTTGAGGAGAGACTGCATTGTGTTTTTAGTTTTATGCTTTTTCTAAGTTTGAGAGACATGGCTCTGACTTTTGGGGTACCCCTACCACTTTATATAGGATGGAAGGAGCCAAGTTAATTTAAGCTCCTTGCCTAGCTCCCCATGGCTTTCAGGATAGGGCTGAAACGCAGACTTTCCCCACCGTCCCGTCAGGCTCTATACTCAAGTTATGCGGACCATCTGCTGGTCTCTTTTGCCCCAGATGTTTCTTCTTTCAGGCTCTGTTCGCAGATTTGGACCTTTCTGGGTGCTGCCCTCTCTGACTGCACCCCCATGCCTGATTCACATGTTCAATCTGGGGACGCAGCCCGACACCACCTCTTCCAGGAAGCCTCTCCTGGTCCTCATGATGTGGTGGCTCTTCCTGTGTCTAACTTGTCCATTTGCTTGTTCACATTCACCAGTTCTTCAGGGGTAATAGGATGTATGCAGTTGTCCTCACATAAGGGCAGGTACTGTTGGTTGAGGAAAGGAATGAATGAACACATAGATGGATTAACAGGATATTTGAAAACGTGAGCAAACTTAGAGGTTTATCTAGCAGGGCTTTGTGATGATGATGAAGATGATAAAGAAGAAGAAGATGATGATGATGAAATGTCCCATGTGTCCTTTGGCTCTTCTGGCTTCAGCAAAGATGGCTCTGGAAAGCAAACCCATGTAAAAAGGCTACAAGGAGATGCTCCAGGCTAGTGCAAGATTCACTTCCTTTAATCATAGCAGTTACCCAGTAGCACACAGGGAGACTGATTAAAGCAGATGAATCACTGTTGGGAAGCTGTTTGAACTCTTCCCCAAAGGCCTGGCGGGCACAGAGGTTTGATATCCTGCTGGCTACCTTCCTGCTCAAACATGCTCCATCAAGTTTGATTGCTGGGTATTTCCCTCTAGATTTCCTAAATAGGGAAACGTTTATAATCCAAGAATCATGTATGGAACATTGGGCCACCAGTGGGCCATGTGAGTCATCTTTAAATTCTTATATAACAGTAACTTGCTGGTTGACTCAGAAGTGCTGTTGGATGAATCTGCCAGCCAGGCTGCAGAAGCTGTGCTCTGGTGCTCTGGTGCAGGAAGCCACGTGTACCAGGGATCCTGGACAGAGCAAGAAGAATAAATCTGGATGGGGCTGCCAGCTACATTTCTCCAACTCTCAGCAGCCACAACAGCTTGAGAGAAAAACCACCTGCTAGTGAAATGCGTTTATTAGTTGTTCAAAAGACACAATGGTATTTTAAAACTCTTTCCTGACTCTAGGGTGCCACCGGATGAAGAAGTCAGTGTGAACCTACGAGAAGGCTTTTGTTTTGTGGGACACAAGTTGTCCCCAGGAGCTCCACAAAGGACAGAAGCAGATCACCTTCATCCTTGTATTCCCAATGCTCAGTGCCTGCGTCTAACAGACGTCTGATAATGGTGTTGCTGCAGGTTGGCTGTCTGTCTGATTTTTTTTTTCCTACATAGGAACTTTGAAGCATGACTCTGCCCCTTTTTACACTCATAAAGGACTCATTGCAAAGCATCCAAAGAAAAATTCGCAGAGTGGCTTTGGAAAAACTAGAGAAAATGGTGTACTTTGCAGAACAGGCAGTGTTTCCTTCCCCAGTTCCAATCACGTAGGCGCCCAGTCTTTCTCTGGTTTTTAGCTTTGAACACTGGTTCCCTTTCTTCAAAAGCAGAGCTTCAGCCTGAGGTCCATGGTTTCTAAGGAGGGAAATGTGTATCCCTGAGAGATGACTTTCGTGCTACACGATGATTTTAGATCATTTACAGAAACAGCATAATAGCCAATCTTGTGGTAAGAAAATGATCCTTCCAAAAGTTTTTTCTCAATCTTCATGATTACATCAAAGAGAATAATTTTAATTTGTTGACATTATGCCTCCTTTGTTCCTGTGCCCCTCCTTCCTTCCTTCCATTTTTCTTCTTTCCCTCCCTCTCTCCTTTCCTTGCTTCTTTTTTTTTTCTTCTTTTTTTTTTGTCTTTTTGAGACAGGGTCTCGCTATGTAGCCCAGGCTGGTCTTGAACTCACAATGATCCTCTTGCCTCAGCCTCTCAAGAGCTGGGATTACAGGCGTGTGCCATCATGTCTGGCCCTTCCTTCTTTCATGTCTTCAGAGTCAATTTAAAGAAAAATAGAAATAGTGATTGGTAATTGATAACTTTAGAAAAGGTACTATGAGCCAAGCATGGTGGTGCATGCCTGTAATATCAGTAGTTGGGAGGCCGAGCCAGGAGGGTTACTATGAATTTGAGGCCAGCCTGGACTACATAAGCATGTTCAAGGCCAGCCTGCACTATATAGTGAGACCCTGTCTCAAAAAAGAATAGAAAAGGTATAAGGTAATGTCTGGGGTTGGAAAAATGGCATAGCACCAAATTGGAATTATTAGTTTTACTAAAACCTGTGGTATTGTGTGATGACTGATTTTATGTGTCAACACGGCTAGTCCATGGTACAAAGATATTTGATCAAACATTATTTCAGGTATTTCTGTGCTGCTAGTTTTAGAAGAAATTAATAATTAAATCCATATATTTTGCTTAAAACAGACTCCCTTCCAAATGTGGTGGCCATTGTCTAATCCATTTTAAGAAAAAGATTGGAGCTTTACACTCCTGTAATCCCAGCACTAAAGAGGCTGAGGTAGAAGGATCACTGTGATATAGAGGCCAGCCTGGGTTACACAGTGAGACCCTACTTCAAAACAAGTAAATAAGGAGAGATCAAGAGACAGTGAGAGAGTAAGAGAGAGTGAGTGAGAGAGAGAGAGAGAGAGAGAGAGAGAGAGATAGAGAGAGGAAGCCCCAAAGGGAAAGGGGAAGCAC